>NW_024729961.1:0-8114 GCF_018991925.1 Homarus americanus | reverse complement strand
GATCAGGGGACTCTGTAATACTCGATCAGGGGACTTTGTTATACTCGATCAGTGGCCTTTGTTATACTCTTTTAGAGGCCTTTGTTATACTCGAACAGGGGCCTTTGTTAAACTCGATCAATGGCCTTTGTTATTCTCGATTAGAGGACTTTGTTAAACTCGATGAGGAGACTTTGTTATACTCGATGAGGGGAGTTTGTTATACTCGATCAGGGGACTTTGTTTTACTCGATCAGGGACTATACCTCGATCAGACTTTGTTATATTCGATGAGGAGACTTTGTTATACTCGATCAGGGAGCTTGTTATACCTAATCATGGGACTTGTTTTTTACCTGATCAGGGGCTGTTATACTCGATCAGGGGACTTTGTTATACTCGATCAGGGGCCTTTGTTATACTAAATCAGGGGCCTTTGTTATACTCGATCAGGGGACTTTGTTATACTCGATCAGTGGCCTTTGTTATACTCTTTTAGAGGCCTTTGTTATACTCGAACAGGGGCCTTTGTTAAACTCGATCAAAGGCCTTTGTTATTCTCGATTAGAGGACTTTGTTAAACTCGATGAGGAGTCTTTGTTATACTCGATCAGGGGAGTTCTTTATACTCGATCAGGGGACTTTGTTTTACTCGATCAGGGGACTTTGTAATACTCGATCATGGGATTTTGTTATATTCGATGAGGGGACTTTGTTATACTCGATCATGGGACTTTGTTATACTCAATGAGGGGCCGTTGTTATACTCGATCAGGGGCCCTTGTTATTCCTGATCAGGGGACTTTATTATACTCGATCAGGGGACTTTGTTATACTCGATCAAGGGACTCTGTAATACTCGATCAGGGGACTTTGTTATACTCGATAAGGGGCCTTTGTTATACTCGATCAGGGGACTTTGTTATATTCGATAAGGGGACTTTGTTATACTAAATCATGGGACTTTGTTATACTCGATGAGGGGCCTTTGTTATACTCGATGAGGGGACTCTGTTATACTCGATCAAGGGACTCTGTAATACTCGATCAGGGGACTTTGTTATACTCGATCAGTGGCCTTTGTTATACTTTTTTGAGGCCTTTGTTATACTCGAACAGGGGCCGTTGTTAAACTCGATCAATGGCCTTTGTTATTCTCGATTAGAGGACTTTGTTAAACTCGATGAGGAGACTTTGTTATACTCGATCAGGGGACTTTGTTATAATCGTTCAGGGGACTTTGTTATACTCGATCAGGGGACTTTGTTATATTCGATGAGGAGACTTTGTTATACTCGATCAGGGGAGTTTGTTATACTCAATCATGGGACTTTGTTTTACTCGATCAGGGGGCTTTGTTATACTCGATCAGGGGACTTTGTTATACTCGATCAGGGGCCTTTGTTATACTAAATCAGGGGCCTTTGTTATACTCGATCAGGGGACTTTGTTATACTCGATCAGTGGCCTTTGTTATACTCTTTTAGAGGCCTTTGTTATACTCGAACAGGGGCCTTTGTTAAACTCGATCAAAGGCCTTTGTTATTCTCGATTAGAGGACTTTGTTAAACTCGATGAGGAGACTTTGTTATACTCGATCAGGGGAGTTCTTTATACTCGATCAGGGACTTTGTTACTCGATCAGGGGCCTTTGTTATACTTGATCAGGGGCTTTCTTATACTCGATCAGGGGGCTGTTATTCTCGATCAGGGGACTTTGTTATACTCGATCAAGGGGCTTTGTTATACTCGATCAGGGAACTTTGTTATACTCGTTCGACGTATTCGATTAAGGGGCCTTTGTTATATATTCGATCAGGGGCCTTTGTTATACTCGACCTGGGGACTTTGTTATACTCGATCAGGGGCTTTTGTTAAACTCGATCAGGGGCCTTTGTTATACTCAATCAGGGGACTTTGTTATACTTGATCAGGGTACTTTGATATACTCGATCAGGGGGCTTTGTTTTACTCGATTAGGAAACTTTGTTATACTCGATGAGGAGCCTTTGTTATAATCGTTCAGGGGACTTTGTTATTCTCGATCAGGGGACTTTGTTATACTCGATCAGGGGACTTTGTTGTACTCGATCATGGGACTTTGTTATATTCTATAAGGGGACTCTGTTATACTCGATTAGGTGACTGTAATACTCGATCAGGGGACTTTGTTATACTCGATCAGTGGCCTTTGTTATACTCTTTTAGAGGCCTTTGTTATATTCGAACAGGGGCCTTTGTTAAACTCAATCAAAGGCCTTTGTTATTTTCGATTTTAGGACTTTGTTAAACTCGATGAGGAGCCTTTGTTATTCTCGATGAGGGGAGTTTGTTATACTCGCTCAGGGGACTTTGTTTTACTCGATCAGGGGGCTTTGTTACACTCGATCAGGGAACTTTGTTATACTCGATCAGGAGCCTTTGTTATACTCGTTCAGGCGCCTTTGTTATATTCGATCAGGGGAATTTGTTATTCTCGATCAGGGGAATTTGTTATACCCCAACAGGGGGCTTTGTTATACTCGATCAAGGGACTTTGTTATATTTGATTAGGGGACTTTGTTATACTGGATCATGGGGCTTTGTTATACTCGATCAGGGGCCTTTGTTATACTCGATGAGGGGACTGTGTTATACTCGATCCGGGAACTCTGTAATACTCGATCAGGGGACTTTGTTATTCTCGATCAAAGGCCTTTGTTATACTCGATCAGGGTTTTTTGTTATACTCGATCAGGGGACTTTGTTTTACTCGATCAGGGGGCTTTCTTTTACTCGATTAGGGAACTTTGTTATACTCAATCAGGGGACTTTGTTATACTCGATCAGGGTTTATTATCGATAAGGGACTTCTGGACTCCGATTAGGGGCTTTGTTTTTTAATCAGAGACTTTGTATATACTCGATCAAGGCTTTGTTATACTCGATTAGGGGACTTTGTTATACTCGATCAGGGTGTTTTATTCGATCAGGACTTGTTATACTTTCAGTCAGAATTTGTTGCTATACTCGATCAAGGGATTTGTTTATACTCGACCCAAGACGCTTTGTATACTCGACCGAGAACACTATCTTTTCTGATCATGGGGACTTTATTATAACACTCGACCAGGAAGGACTTTGTTCTCGACCAGAGGCTTTATACTCAATCGCCCAAGTTTGTTAAAACTCGATAAGAGACTTGAGCTACTCGATCAGGGACTGCGGCTTCACTCGACCGGGGACTTTGTTATACATTGAGGACTTTGTTATGCACTCGATCAAGAGGTCAATGTTCACTAGTGGGGGACTTTATTTGCCACTCTGATGGGGGACTTTGGTACTTGTAGCTCAATAGAGGGGCTTTGTTAAAACTCGATCTGGGGACTTTGGCCCATACTCGTTCAGGGACTTCTAAATTACTCGATCAGGGGACTGCCCATAATCCTTGGGCACGCTATACTCAATGAGGAGCTTTCTTATACTCTAAAATCACGGGAGGCTGTTTTCGATCAAGTTTTGTTACCTTCGATCAGGCGGCTGTATATCGATCGGACTTTGTTATACTCTGACCAGGGGCTTTTTACTCCGTCAAAATGGACTTTGTTTATCACTCGATCAGAGGACTTTGTTATATACTCGATGAGGGGACTTTGTTATACTTTCGTCAGGGGACATTGTAATACTCGATCTTGGACTTATTTATACTCCATGGGTCTTTGTTATACTCGATGGGGCATAGTTATATGAATGAAATTTTTGTTTATACTCGATGGGGTCTTGTTATTCTCGTTCAGGAGAACTTTATTATGCTGATCAAGGGTGTGTATTTTTACTTGATCAAGGTTTGTTATGCTCGTTCGAGGGGCTTAACGCTCGATTAGGGGACATTTATATTCAATGAAGGGCTTTATTGCTCTCGATAGAATTTGTTATGCTCGTTCAAAGACTTTTTGCCACTCGATCAGAGCTTTGTTTATACTCTGATCTTGAGACTTTGTTATACTCGATCACGGAACTTTTATTTATACTCGATCGAAGTGCTGCTATATTCAATGAGGGGCTGTTATACTCGACGAGGAACTTTGTTATACTCGTTTGGGGACTTTATTCTGCACTCGATCAGGGAGCATTATTATACTCGATCTTTGGGACTTTGTTTATACTCGATCAGGACTTTTTATTGCCTTTCGACAGGGGACTTTGTTCGACAGGGGCTTTTATACTCGATGAAGGGCTTTATTTATACTCGACGAGGGCCTTTGTTATACTAGATCATGGGACTTTGTTACTCGATCATGGGACTTTGTTATACTCTGTCAGGGACTTTTGCCTTCCTCGACAGGGGCTTTTATATAATGGGGGGCTTTGGCTGCTTGCCTCTGACAGAGCTGCTTATAGATTAGGACTTGTTATACTCAATTGAGGCTTTGTTATACTCGATCAGGGGCTTTATTGTATATTCAGTGGTGCTCGATCAGGGACTTTTTATAGGGTCATAGGACTTTGTTATACTCGATCGAGCTTTATTATAGCAGTCATGGGACTGTTATATATCTCGACCAGGACTGTTATCTCGACGGGAGCCTTTCTTGCCTCGATCGGGGGCTGTTATACTCGATGACGGGACCTTCTCTGACGAGAACTTTGTTATCGCGATCAGGGGACTTTTGTTTTACTCGATCAGGGACTTTGTTATACTAGTTCAGAGACTTTTGTTATATGATCTTAGGACTTTGTTGTACCTCATCAAAGGATCGCTTTGTGCACTCAATCAGGCTTAGTTATACGCCCGTCAGGGGACTTTGTTATACTCGACCAGGGGACTTTGTTATACTCGAGCAGGGAGTTTATTATCCTCGATCAGGGGACTTTGTTATACTCGACAGGAACTGTTATACTCGATAAGACGCGTTATATACTCCGATAATGGGACTTTTGTATACTCGATCAGGGTCTTTGGTATACTCGATCAGGGCATGCTCGATAAAGGGACTTATTTATATACTCAATAGTGACTTTATTATACTGAATCAGTGGACTTTGTTACCGCTGATCAGGGATAATTATTGCTCTTGTTCAGGGGACTTTGTTATACTCGATCAGGGGACTTTATTATACTTGATCATGGGACTTTGTTATACTCGACCAGGGACTTTGTTATACTCGACCAGAGTTTGTTATCCTCGATCAGGGGACTTTGTTATACTCGACCAGGGGCCTTTGTTATACTCGATCAGGAGCCTTTGTTATACTCGATAATGGGACTTTGTTATACTCGATCAGGGGTCTTTGTTATACTCGATCAGGGGCTTTATTATACTCGATAAGGGGACTTTGTTATACTCCATTAGGCGACTTTGTTATACTGAATCAGTGGACTTTGTTATACTGAATCAGGGGACATTTGTTATACTTGTTCAGTGGACTTTGTTATACTCGATCAGGGGACTTTGTTATACTCGATCATGGGACTTTGTTTTACTCGACCAGGGGACTTTGTTATACTCGACCAGGGGGCTTTTTTATACTCGATCAGGGTGTTTTGTTAAACTCGATGATACTCGATCAGGGACTTTGTTATACTCGGCCAGGGGACTTTGTCTTTCTCGATCAGGGGACTTTGTTATACTCGATGAGGGGGCTTTGTTATACTCCATCAGCGGACTTTCTTATACTCGATCTGGGGGCTGTGTTATACTCGATCTTGGGACTTTGTTATACTCGATCAGGGGACTTTAGCATACTCGATCAGGGGACTTTATTATTTTCGACCAGTGGTCTTTGCTATACACGATTCGGGGCCTTTGTTATACTCGATCATGGGACTTTGTTATACTCGACCAGGGGACTTTGATATTTTCGACCAGGGGCCTTTGTTATACTCGATCAGGGGACTTTGTTTTCCCGATAATGGGACTTTGTTATACTCGATTAGGGGTCTTTGTTATACTCGATCAGGGAACTTTTTTATATTCGACGAGGGGCCTTTGTTATACTCGATAAGAGGCCTTTGTTATACTCGATCATGGGACTTTATTATACTCGACCAAGGGACTTTGTTATACTCGACCAGGGGGCTTTTTTATACTCGATCAGGGGGTTTTGTTAAACTCGATGAGGGGGCTTTGTTATACTCGATCAGGGGACTTTGTAATACTCGACCAGGGGACTTTGTTATACACGACCTGGGGACTTTGTTTTACTCGGTCAGGGGACTTTGTTATACTCGATTAGGGGGCTTTATTATACTCGATAAGAAGACTTTCTAATACTCGATCAGGGGACTTTTTTATACTCGATCATGGGCTTTGCTATACTCGATTAGGGCACCGCCTCGATCAGGCTGTTATACTCGATAAGGGACTTTGTTATACTCGATAAGGCTTTGTTATACCCATCAGGATTTTGTAATACTTGACCAGGGACTTTGTTGCCATTAATGACCTGGGAACTTGTTTTACCTCGGTCAGGGGACTTTGTTATACTCGATCAGGGGGTTTTATTATACTCGATGTTGAAGACTTCTTTCTAATACTCGGATCAGGGGACTTTATGTTATACCCGAGCAGGGTAATTTTGTTTTACTCGACTAGGGACTTTGTTATATTCGGGTCAGGGCCTTTCTTATACTCGATCATTGATTTTGTTATTCTTGGATCAGCACCCGTTATACTCGGGATCAGGGTACTTGTTATACTCGATAAGGACTTTGTTATACATCGATAAGGCGACTTTGTTATACGCCATTAGGGTCCTTTTGTTATACTCTGTTCAGGGGACTTAGTTATACCTGATCAGCGATCTTGTTATACTCATTATACTGTTTATACCTGATCAGGGACTTTGTTATACTCGATCAGGGGTGTATGTTTTACTCGATCAGGGACTTTGTTATACTCTGATCAGGATGGTTATATTGACCAGGGCCTCGTTACGGCCCCGATAAGAGTGGCCTTTGTTATATTTCCGGGATCATGGGATCTTTATTAAACTCGACCAGGGACTTTGTTATACTCGACTAGGGGCTTTTTATACTTCGATCAGGGAGTTTTGTTTGGCACCTGATGAGGGGCTTTTGTTATACCTTTTCGATCAGGGACTTTGTAATACTCGACCAGGGACTTTTGTTATACACGTCCAAGCGGACTTTGTTATACCTGATCAGGGACTTTGGTTATACCTTTATCAGGGGCTTTTTATTATACTCGATAAGGGACTTATTACTCGATCAGGGGACTTTATACCGATAATGGGCTTTTGCTATACTCGATCAGGGGGTTTATACTCGATCAGGGACTTTGTTGCCTCGATAAGGACTTGTTATACTCTCGATCAGGGGACTTTGTTATAACCGGATCAGGTGACTTTGTTGTACTTTTGATCAGCGGACTTTTATATACTCGACCAGGGGGCTATTTTATACTCAATCAGTGGACTTTGTTATACTCTGATCAGAGGACTTTGTTATACTCGCTGATGAGGGACTTTGTTATACTCGATCAGGGATTCTTGGTTATACTCGATCTTGGGACTTTGTTATCCTCCATTAAGGTCTCGTTATACCTCGATCAAGGGCCATAGTTATACTCGATCAGGTAATTTTGTTATACTCGATCCGGCGTGCCTCGTTATACTCGTTGAGGGTCTTCGTTATACTCGATCAAGGGTGCTGCCCGTTTTACTCGATCAGGATTTTGTTATGCTCTGTTCAGGGGCTTTGTTATACTCGATCAAGGGACTTTGTTATATTCGGATGAAGGCTTTTGTTATACTCGACCTAGGAACTTTGGTTATACCTGTTCAGGGACTTTGTTACTCGATCAGGGGCTTTATTATACTCTCGATCTTGGGACTTTGTTATACTCGATCAGGGACTTTTGGTTATACTCTCGGGGATCAGGGAATTTGTTATTTTCGACGAGGGGCCATTTTTTATACTCGATTCGGGGCCTTTGTTATACTCCATCATGGACTTTGTTTATACTAACCAGGGACTTTTGTTATACTCGACCAGCTTTTTTATACCTTGATGAGGGGTCTGTTTATACCTCGACGAGGGGGCTTATACTCGATTAGGGAACTTTTGTTTTTTCTCGATCAGGGACTTTGTTATTTCGATTAGAGGACATTGTTATACACAATTAGGGACTTTG
>NW_024729960.1:0-9427 GCF_018991925.1 Homarus americanus | reverse complement strand
TCTCACTTCACAATCTTCACTACATCTCACTTCACAGTCTTCACTACTTCTCACTTCACAATCTTCACTACATCTCACTTCACAATCTTCACTACATCTCACTTCACAATCTTCACTACATCTCACTTCACAATCTTCACTACATCTCACTTCACAATCTTCATTACATCTCACTTCACAATCTTCACTACATCTCACTTCACAATCTTCACTACATCCCACTTCACAATCTCCACTACATCTCACTTCACATCTTCACTACATCCCACTTCACAATCTTCACTACATCTCACTTCACAATCTTCACTACATCTCACTTCACAATCTACACCACATCTCACTTCACAATCTTCACTACATCTCACTTCACAATCTTCACTACACCTCACTTCACAATCTTCACTACATCTCACTTCACAATCTTCACTAACACCATCCTTCATCACTACATATAACAATATCCATCATCACTACTTATAACACCATCCATCATCATCACTACATATAACACTATCCATCATCACTACATATAACACGATCCATCATCACTACATATAACACCATCCACCATCACTACATATAGAACCATCCATCACGACATATAACACCATCCAACATCACTACATATAACACCAACCATCATCACTGCATATAATATCATCCATCATCACTACATATAACTCCATCCATCATCACTACATATGATACTATCCAGCATCACTACATATAACACCACCCATCATCACTACATATAACATCATGCATCATCACTACATATAACACCATCCATCAACACTACATATAAAACCAACCTATCATCACTACATATAATATCATCCATCATCACTACATATAACACTATCCAACATCACTACATAAAACACCACCCATCATCACTACATATTACATCATCCATCACTACATATAACTCTATCCATCATCACTACATATAACACCACTGCTACTACTGTTACTTAACCCTCCACCCAGCACTCACGTAACCACGCCCATCTATTGTCCTGATCTACCTTCCACCAGCAACCACTTCCAGCACCATCTAGGATTTAGACACCAGTATGACCTGTCTTAGTTACCAATTCGGGTTTTCTCCATATCCGGTTGTTGCGTCACCTCAAAGTCTTTGTGAGCTCCAATTCGAGGAGAGAGGACTTGGCTCTGGGAAGTGACCACAGGATCATCTATCCTCTAAACCTACGTCGCAGTGACTACCTACCGTCTTCTACAATACTCAGCCTTACTCGTCAGCCATCTCAGCTCCTCACTTAAGTACTTGTATCTTGTATTGCCTCCCCCACGTCCACTTGCTTCAAAATTGTTTATGTTGTATTATTATGTATATACTGTTAATGTTTAGGTTAAGTTTGGTTAAGGGTAATTTATAAGCTGAATATTTTGTTAAGGGATTTATGGTACTCTATTATACACAACGAAAACTCGCATCCTTTGTCTACCCTTTTATAGTCCGATTGTCTTTGTTTTTGTTTTTTTTGTTACCTGTTGGGATCTGGGTAGACGTATAACTATATTCTAAATCCCCAACTCGTAACAACTACATATAACATCATGCATCATCACTACATATAACACCATCCATCATCACTACATATAAAACCATCCTATCATCACTACATATAACATCATCCATCATCACTACATATAACACCATCCATCACTACATATAGAACCATCCTATCATCACTACATATAACACCATCCAACATCACTATATATAACACCACCCATCATCACTACATATAACATCATCCATCATTACTACATATAACTCTATCCATCATCACTACATATAACACCATCCAGCATCACTACATATAACACCAACCATCATCACTACATATATCATCATGCATCATCACTATATATAACACCATCCATCATTACTACATATATTACCCTCCTATCATCACTACATATAACACCATCCATCATTACTACATATAACGCCATCCTTCATCACTACATATAACACCATCCATCACTACATATTATGACACCATCCATCATCTCTACAAACACTAGTCCTCAACACTATAGTGATAAACAGAGCTTCATTTTGTTGTCAATTTCTTTAAATTCCAACCTTATTAAACCGTAATTCTTTCTGTATGGTCAAATTTTGATTTTACCTCAGTGAGAGAGCTGTTAGTGTCAGTAAATCACAATGGTGTTCCGACGCACTGTAACAAAAGTTTCAAAGGTTGAGGTGAAGCCTTGCCAGGTGAAGGAGAAGGGCCCCTGATCTAACAAACTGCAGACCACAAAGCACACTAAACCTCAAAACAACAAGAAGAAGAAGGAAACTACCACTTTCTGCCATGTACAAAAGGACCAGTACCTGCCATGGGGAGACTACATCTTCACTGGAAAAAAGACAAAGAACAACAAGAAGCGTTGACCCAACATTTCTGATATTTAAAAATAATAAAAAACATATTAATTGATTTTGTTTGTATTATTTATGCTTTTATTATTTTCAACTGTAAACGTGCTGTTTTGGGAATATATTTTGAGTTACATAATATTTAGGTACAGCAGTTTATTTCACTGTATCTCCTTGTGTGAGTGTGTGGGTAGTGTGTGGATAGTGTGTGGGTACTATGGGTGTGTGGGCATTATGGAGAACTAGTCATGGCTAACTGTGACCCTATATACGGGTTACATCGGCCTTAACGCCCTTGTCTCAGCGCTATCTCATATATCCAAATTTCACATATTTGAAAGTATTAGATAACCAAAATATCTGGAAAATATTTAGTTAAAAATACAAATAACAAAACAAAATCGAAAACAGAAAGAAAAAACAATACCCGTGAAAGTGGAAATAAGGAGGAGGCAGAGCAGACGATACACAGGAAGGCAGTAATCATCATCCCCGTGTGAACCAGCCAGAGAAGAACTCCTTCGCCTCACCGTCCACCCGCGTACGATCAGCTGAGTGAAGTTGCCTCGTGTTGCAGTAAACTTTATCTGTAAAAGGACAATTTACTTTTACTTTTATTGTTTATCTTACTGTTTATAACTGTTTATTTTCTCTTACATAATGTACACTAAGTATGGGAGTGTCCAGTAAGTTATACCGGATGGCAATAAATTCACATTCGTCTTGCAAATATTAAAACATTACCCTAACAACAGTATTGTATAACAACACGAGCTAAAGTGATGTGTAAAAAGGTCGGTTGCAAAAAGAAATATTATTCTTTTAAGTCTTTTTCAGTTTGTTCAGTGTTAACAACATTATAGGTCATATTTCATGCAGTATGCATATACAATGTTTGCTGACGGTTTAATACCTTTCTGTTTACTGATGATGTAAAACCCTCGTTAAAATACTTTAGAGTCGTTTACAAAATATTTGGTGCGTTTTCCGGAGCATTGTATGTTTTTACAGCATGCGAGGCGGCAGGTATGTGGAGTTTTAAGAGCACTTCACTCTATAGCTCAGTTGGCCACGGATTAGCGAATTACGAACTGAAAATGTTTGGATCGTCATCTGTTTCGTGTAAGCTGTGTCGGACATTTTGTGCTACATTAAAGTCCAGCGATCTGTGGCAGCTGTCGGGCTCCTGCCTGACCACCCTTTGCCTAAGAAGAGCGATTGTCTGAAGGTGTTCGAGTAGTTACTCAATTGTGAAAAAGTGATAGTGAGTCCCATAGACATGGCTGCCAGTTAGGGACAGTGTGGATATGGCACACTACATAGCATGTCTTCGGAAAGTAAAGGAGGCCGTGTAGCCAAGACTGCACTCAACCGCCTTCACTTCCCCAATTACAGCTAGGTGGACTGAGAGCGCCTCGGGATTATCATATCTATAATGCCAGACGGTAACACCATCCCTTGACACCTCGGAGACTATACAGTACTGTGTTCGGGGCGTGTTTGTGGGTCTCTACTGCCGCCTCCCTATCGTTGAGTTGCTCCCCACTTACCGTAACCAGTCGAGGTCACTGTGGGAAGCCATGTACGGTACAGTACAGTACAGAGTCACGCCCCCCTCAACAACGTCCGCACCTCGCCTGCTGAATACAGTATTTGCAAATGTGACCATAAACCCCAACAATTGTAGCAAATTACAAGTCCCGGGATTTGCCCCTAGTATTAACACAGTGACAAGCGTCCCATTCCTGGTAAGTAGCAGGTGGCCGGAGGTAGTGCAATCCTCTCCCAGACTACACGGAGATGAGAGAGAGCTGGCTGACCATCATGGTAAGGACGCGTCACTATTTGGACCCCAGGGAGGCCATTATCGTAAGTTAAGTGAAAGGCATTTGGAATACTGGACGACTAGACGCTATATGAATTTCTTTACCCTAGTTTTCCCACCGATAATAATGAGTACAAGGGAGGTAGTCTCATCGGCGTTCATCAACACCATAGCCGTCTCAGTTACCTATTGCTCGTACAAGGTTTTTGAATGAAATAGTTTTACTAATATCAGGAACTTTCAAACTACTACAGGAAATAATATATATATATATATATATATATATATATATATATATATATATATATATATATATATATATATATATATATATATATATATATATATATATATATATATATATATATATATATATATATATATATATATATGCAAATAAATCACTGTAGGTGCGCGTGATCCAGGTATATGCTGATAACCACAAGGAAAAGGAAAACACGAAGTTCCCAAGCGCTTTCGTGTAATTCACATCTTCAGGGGTGAGTACAGACTGTAGGAATTAAAATCAATAAACCTTAGTGATGGTCAGTTCAAAACTGATAATCTGTTACATAAATTTATTTGTCAGTGGCCCAAGGTTAAAAATGCTTTGAAAACCTTTGATCTAGATGTATGATAGTTACTTTGTGGGTCCCTTATTTTTGACCTGACCTGACTAGTCACGTCACCCCCCTTCTCTTAAGCTCCTCTACGTGTGTGTTGGTGTGGGGATTAGTGGATGACATCATTATGACCTGACCTCATGTTTTTAAGGTCACCCTGTATATTTAAGCCTCTCTCTGTCCATGTAATCCAGTTGCCTCTGAAGATGTCTTGAATAAAGACGAAAGCTAAGGTGCTCCGTTGTTTCCATTTTCCCGTGCAGATTTTATCACATATATATATATCTATATATATATATATATATATATATATATATATATATATATATATATATATATATATATATATATATATATATATATATATATATATATATATATATATATATATATATATATATATATATATATATATATATAAGAAAATAAGGAGTCTGTAATAGGCTGGTTGGCCTGTGCTTGGCAGCTCCTGTCGAGAGTTACTACCGCTCTCTATCATCCATGAATCTATCTAGCCTCCTTTTGAAACTTTCCAGAGTTCCGGCACTTACTACAAAGTTGCTAAGCTTGTTCCACTCGTCCACCACCCTATTTGTGAACCAGTTCCTTCCTATCTCCCTCCTAAACCTAAACTTATCTAACTTGAATCCGTTGCTCCGAGTTCTATCCTGCTCGGATATTATAAGAACTTTATCTATATCCCCTTTATATATATCTTCGCTAGTTTATACAATGGTGGACTATGTTAATATGCCCTTCATTGTGAACCAATAAGCATTATTAAATTTAATTAATTTCAAAGTAATTATTGTAGGTGTTACATTCAATGTCACTCGGTGGTGGTGATGTGTGGCCGTGGTGTTGTTATGATCAATACTTTGGGGAGGATGACAGACTTCGTCACACACACTACGTGTAAACTACTTGTGAATCTGTGTTATGATTTTGTCCTCTAAAACCTGGTATTGATCACGGCTATTGACTTCATCCTTGTTTCACTTTAATTGTTTTGGTTCAGACAATAAATCCATTAAGAGCGGCTGTTGGTTTCATTAATTAGAGAAGGTCAGGTTATCTCACCTGGCGGGGAATTCCTTCATCTGTTCTCTATAAATTGATGAAAGTCATTTATCACTCCTAATTTCCCCAGAGACCAACAACCTGCAGAAAAGGAATATAATTATAGCTTTTGTTTTTTATATTTTTCACCCGTGAGAATTAGTGCTACTGACCTGGTGATACCCTGAGTGTTGACGTCGGTGTTTATAAACGAATCATACTTGACCTTTCCCACCAATTATTATATACTAATAAGTATAATGTTCAAACATTTCCAATCCATAAGTTGTCGCTTTTTTTTAATCTAAATACGGAAAAAGAGTGTACTTAAAATATATTGTTTTAATTTGAGCTGTCTTCCCCCCCCCCCACACACACATACACCAGGTATCATCATCATACAGAAACAAAATATGTATATAACTCGGTATGACAACTGCTTAATCTCGGGTTGAGAAAACGTTAACTGTGATTGTTATTGGAAATTCGATTGTAAACTGAACCTTCTGTTTCTTATGTGAGTCTTGGTGGAAATGTTGCCTCTCTCTCTCTCTCTCTAGTATAACAGTAGTATATAGCCAGGCACTAAGGCTCCCGTGTTTGTTGTGTTAAAAAAATTAAACGGTTGCAGTGACTTGTGACCCTCATAGCCTCTCCTGAACAACAATAAACGTTCTCCTTTTACTACAACACAACTACAGTTATTGTAGACATTTGAGGATAAATATATACACTATCAATTTCAGTTTCCTTTAGGATGATTTATATTTAGTTACATATATTAGTAAACTTAAAGCATTTATATAAAGGCAATATATTTGATCTTTTAAAATAGTAAAGCTCAAAGTATATTGACGATAAATTGATCTTCTTTTGTGATAATTCAACTCCCAGTATTTATATAACTAATCCAATCTTCCTATAATTTTATTTTAGCCACACACATATATATATATATATATATATATATATATATATATATATATATATATATATATATATATATATATATATATATATATATATATATAAGTAAACAAAGTGTATATCTACAAAGAACTATAAGATGCTCTTAGATAATTCTTTTTTAGTCTCACATTTCAGTAAACTCATAAACAGTAAGCTGAGAATCTTTAAACACTCTCCCGCTGCACTATTTCTCGGCCACACGTAAACAAAGCAGTCCGTATTATAGAGAATTGGACACTATGTTACATAAAGTGTTTCTCCTTGGTGGTGAGGTGTATCTTCAACACTCTCAGATGGCTTAGATTTTTCTCAGTGATGCCCTTGAAAGAAGGAGAAACTACCGTGAGTTAAGTTCAAGTGTGAGGGACCAGCGCTGTGGTGGTGTGGAAGCTAGGATGGTCAGTGTTATGGGGTGGTGTGGTACCTAGAATGGTCAACGTTATGGTGGTGTGGTAGCTAGGATGGTCAGCATTGTGGTGGTGTGGTGGAGGAGGTAGCTCTCTCTCTCTTTCTCTCTCTCTCAAAAGCAATATCAAGCGAGTTAACCATAATTCTTCAGTACCTCCGATGTGTCCCAGATTCCCCCGATAACTTATGTAAAGCTCACAGCATAATCTTACAAAGTGATGGTTTTTCTTACCAATATAATTCACGACTAACCAAAAGCAAATTTGGATATCTGGAAAGAGAGAGAAAGAGAAAGAGAGAAAGGAAGGAGAGAAAAAGAATAAGATTAGGTAAGGCTCAAGGGAATTTGTCTGCAGTTCGATGGTTCTTCTCATATTTCTGGAGAGAGAGAGAGAGAGAGAGAGAGAGAGGTGTTTGGTAATAACAGTAAATGACCTTTCAACTTTTACGACCCACAACCCACGACCATAACCCACGTCATAAAGGTATAGATTAAGACTGGAGACTACGAGGACAATGTACAGATGAACTTATTGATATAAGTGAAGAGCTACGTCAAGGTGTGTGTGTGTCATCATCATCATCGTTATTATTATTATTATTATTATTATTATTATTATTATTATTATGATTATTATTGTTGTTGTTGTTGTAGTTACTAGTATTGTCATTACCATTATCATTATTATTAATATTATTATTATTATTATTATTGTTATTATAATTATCATTAGTAGCAGTATTATACCATACCCGTTATAATAAATGTTAACTGTATTAGATGTAAAAAAAATAATAATATGAACATTGTTAAACTCTATTTGCAGATTAGTTAATAATAATAAAGTAAACTCATTTTGGTGGTGTCAGCTGCACATTTTCATTATATAAGAGCACCAGTCATATGGTTATGGTTCTTGCATCTTAAATATCAACATTAAACAACACATTTTTTCCGGAAATATCACTGTGCTGGCGTGCCTTTATGACTAACACCGGGATACTGTTGTAATGAAAGTGTGGCAGGTGTTGTGTAGTGGTGGTGTTGAGTGGTAGTAGTGGTGGTGTTGAGTGGTAGTAGTGGTGGTGGCGGTGTGTGGTGGTGGTGGTGGTGTGTGGTAATAGGTGCTGAGTTAGGTGTGGTGGTGGTGGTGAGATAGGTGTTGTGTGGTGGGATGATCCTCACTTGTAATCTTCCTCCACCAACAACTCACAACTCTCACTACCTGTTCTCGTGAGTTTTATCTCCGAATAATTTACAACTTTATCCAATTGGTTTATCTAAATTTGTGTGAAAAATTTAACACATTACAGGAATTACCGAGAAAAAGGGAAATATCAGAGATTTACTTGGAATTAGTCGCTAATCCTCCCAACAACACAAAAAAAATTACAGGGATTTTTTTTCTATTTCTGGCCAGGATTAATCAACCTAATCCTCGCCTTTTCTGCTCGGGTGGATTTTTTTCGCGAAAGAGGATTTTTTTTTAAGTGCATTGATATCGTCCGCAGTGATAAAAATTTGGCTACCTGTGTTAATTCTAAATGCTACAGTTAACATTATATTACACAGTGTGTTAGGTTAGGTTAGGTTCTATCTAATCTGACCAGCCGGATACACAGCTCGAACAAACTAAAGCAAATAACACTTTATAAACACTACAATACCACCACAAGTAAACACTACAATACCACCATAAGTAAACAATACAATACCACCATAAGTAAACACTACAATACCACCACAAATAAACACTACAATACCATCATAAGTAAACACTACAATACCACCACAAGTAAACACCACAATACCACCATAAGTAAACACTACAATACCACCATAAGTAAACACTACAATACCACCACAAGCAAACACTACAATACCACCATAAGTAAACACTACAATACCACCACAAGCAAACACTACAATACCACCATAAGTAAACACTACAATACCACCACAAGCAAACACTACAATACCACCATAAGTAAACACTACAATACCACCATAAGTAAACACTACAATACCACCACAAGCAAGCACTACAATACCACCATAAGTAAACACTACAATACCACCATAAGTAAACACTATAATACCACCACAAGCAAACACTACAATAC
>NW_024729959.1:0-8424 GCF_018991925.1 Homarus americanus | reverse complement strand
CAGCTAAAAAAAAAAAGTCAGAAAAAACACATTGGTTGCCATACTCCCGGGGGACACCTTAACTGGTTATACAACAGTGACCCTGACCTCTGACCCAGTAATCTCCGCCATCAATATGAAGCTTTTTATCCCTGGGGCCAAGGTCCTTATGGAAATTCGTGTTCAGTGGTGTATAGAAACTACCCAAGTCACCGCCAAGAACAAAAGAGTCGTTTACAGACACAGATGGCGATAGTAATCATCTCAGGCAGCCAATATAATAATAATAATAATAATAATAATAATAATAAAAATAATAATAATAATAATAATAATAATAATAATAATAATAATAATAATAATAATTATTAACGGTTTATTGAAAGAGCTTGGCAGCCAGTAGGCTGAAAATATACAGTTACATATTTGGGGAATGGGTTTCTAATTACAAATAATATACAAGTAACATAAGTGACACAAATAAGACATATAATAACTAGATGGGGAAAAGCTCAAACTACAGTTCATCTCGCCCCTCTACTATATATTTATACTTGTTATACACCGTTTATTTCTTATACACTAGATTATTTACCATGTTGCAAGAATATATAAACTTGTACATTTCTATCAAGTGTCTTTTTAAATGAGCATCAGATCTTAAGAGTCTCAGCAATGTTAAATTATTATCACAGATGCAAACAGAGTAAAGGACGTGAGGCTGAGAGGAGGTGGGACTGTTGGATGATGAAGGACCAGGAAGTGAACATAGAGAGGCGACACCCACACCATCACACTCTATACCATATCACCACACACACCACACACCCACACCACACACACCACACCCACAGATTACCTAAATTAGAGCCCCTGGAGAATTATGACCCACATAAAAAATTGACGTATTTACTTTACTTCCTGATGCCTGGATAGTGTCTCTCACCGTCAGGGCGTCTATGTCTCGTCCACTAATGAGACACTACTTCCCTCCCTCCCCCACTCCCTCCCTAACTTCCTCGCTACCTCCTCCCTCCCTCCCTCCCAAACTTCCTCGCCACCCCCTCCATCCCTAACTTCCTCATTCCTCCCCTCCCTCCCTGCCTCCCTCCCTTACCTGACCTCACCTGTGTCCCAAAATCGACCATGGACCATTAACACACATTAACATAAATCATGCAAACTATAGAAAGTATTTTAATATATTGGAAATAATTGAAATATTTTAATAATTCAATAGATAAGAAAAACTTCGATATATCTATAATTGAATGTATAAAAAAACCCCACAGAGATATAGCTATAATTCAATTCAAATTTTGACATTATATTCTGGGTTTATCCTGTGTAGGTTTAAGTAGCAGAGTGTAACAAATATTTTATTTGTCTTGTTCTTCCAAGACTTGTTGTGACCTCAGTTGGGATATTGTGAGTCACCTGAGTCACCTTCACAACACCGGAGGAACATGAACCATTATACTATCACCTTCACCTCAGTCATCTCAAGTCACCTAAAATCACTTCACCTCAACACGTCAAGTGAAGAGTGAGTTGAGTCTCTACCACGAGATATATCGCCTGAAACTGATAAGGGACTATACGGAAATTATTTTAATGTTCCTGAAATTGCCACCAAATAATATCCTTGTGTGTGTGTGTGTGTTTTATGTCATTTAAATCGCATGACCCGTTGTTAACATGTATTAGTTGCTGTTTATCAAGACATAACTTAATTTCCGATATAACTACCGGTACCAAATTTTGACTCTCGTGCGACCAACATACACAAAAATGTTCCTGTACCATTTTCTTCTCATCACACACACACACACACACACACACACACCAAAAAAATCTAAACACGACTTTTACAATTCAAATAACAACAATCTTCAGCGGTAAATTTTACATTAACAGCAATGATCCTTGAGGGCGAAGCTTGTAGCACTATATAACCATACATAAACACCACTAAGTTTCGGGTAATGAACTCAATATCCTTTCCCACACAGTAATAATTCTGTTCCTTGTTAAAAAAATATATATATATATAAAAATCAATAAAGTCTCAATTAAATTATAGTGAAGTATTGATAAGTTAATGATAATATCCAGAAACAAATGATAATTCTGGATTTATGTTACGAGCTATGACCATAAAATATTACCTGTGGAATTAGCTGAAATAATTATATTGTCCTTTCCTACTATTTCACCTTAGCTTTTGTACTAGATCATGTTACGAACCCCTCCACCCAGCACTACGAACCACGCCATCTATTGTCCTGATCTACCTACCCAGCACCACGAGCAACGCCATCTAGGGACGAGACACGAGTATGACTCGTCTTAGTTACCACTCCGAGGTTTCCCTTCTCCATATCCTGGTTGTTGCGTCACTTCCTCCAAGTCTTCTTTGTCAGCTCCAATTCGAGGAGAGAGCACTTGGCTCTGGGAAGTGACCACAGGATCATCTATCCTCTAAACCTACGGTGCAGTGACTACCTACCGTCTTCTACAATACTCAGCCTTACTCGTCAGCCATCTCAGCTCCTCACTTAAGTACTTGTATTTTGTATTGCCTCCCCCACGTCCACTTGCTTCAAAATTGTTTATGTTGTATTAATATGTATATACTGTTAATGTTTAGGTTAAGTTTGGTTAAGGGTAATTTATAAGCTGAATATTTTGTTAAGGGATTTATGGTACTTTATTATATACAACGAAAACTCGCATCCTTTGTCTACCCTTTTATAGTCCGATTGTCTTTGTTTTTTTTTATTGTTGTTACCTGTTGGGATCTGGGTAGACGTATAACTATATTCTAAATCCCCAACTCGTAACAATCATAAGACTCTTTTAGGTGCAAAATGAAGTTAATCTTGATTTATGGTGTCTCAGTCATGCTAAACAGATCAAATGATGCTTTATAGCAGGAGATGTCTTCCTCTGAAAGCATCAAACTCACTCTAACAGATTACCTTTGGCGTCTGGGGAAATTTCTTCCTGGTTAGTATTTCAGTCCCAAGAGAGAAAGGAGGCATTGTAGTTGCCTCCTTAATGTGTATGTGTGTGTCTGAAACAAATGTCTATAAAACCACTGAACCGATTTTACGAAACTCAGCAAAGGCGAGGCTGTGATTTAACAACAGGAAACAACACCTATTTGCTGTGTTAATAATAATAATAATAATAATAATAATAATAATAATAATAATAAAAATAATGATAATGATAATGATAATACTAATAATAATAATAATAATAATAATAATAATAATAATAATAATAATAATAATAATAATAATAATGTTAATGATAATGATAATGATAATGATAATGATAATAATAATAATAATAATATAATAATAATAATAATAATAATAATAATAATAATAATAATGATAATGATAATGATAATAATAATAATAATAATAATAATAATAATAATAATAATATTAATAATAATAATAATAATAATAATAATAATAATAATAATAATAATAATAATAATAATAATAATAATAATAATAATAATAGGTAGAAAAGAGATGTGGAAGGTATTGAAAATATTTGGAAACTTGATGCAATCAGTTCATATGTGTACAGGGAAAGTGAAGTACTATATCTTTTGGAGTTTATCTGTGATTTGTAACGTCGCCATAGTTGCTCAATACTTTCATGGACGGGATAGTAGGAGAGGGGAAAGTTAGAGTAATGGACAGAGGGTGCAAGTTGGGTAAATAATGAAATGGGAAGGCAATGGGAGGTGAGTCATCTTCTGTTTACAGATGACACTGTGCTAGTGGGAGATTCGGAGCAAGCAACACAAATATCAGTGATAGAGTTTGGGAGAATGTATGGTCAGAGAAAAGCAAAAATTAATGCTGAAAAGAAGAATCGATGTTAATCTGAATGCATACGGAATGGAGGAAGTGGTGTATTTCAGAAAGGTAAGATTTAATGTGTTTGCAGTTGGGGAAAAAATACAATTTGAACAATAGAGTAAAAAATAAAGAAAAAATAGCAGGTGTATAGAGAATGGCATCCACAAGGTAGAAAATTATCACCCCCGCCCCCCCCCCCGAAAAAAAATATACGCCATAAGCCACAAGATATCATCCATAGTGTAGGAACAGACGCACAAACAGACAGACAGGCAGAGAAGACGACTCCTTCATCGTTGAGGAGAACGAAAAAAGAACACATCACTACACAAATTCACACATTACACCTCTTCTTACTATAACAAGGGGTTTTTCTTACAGATAATAAAACTGTAGTGAAGTACATCATAGCGCCGCCTGAGTTAATCACATTTTCTTTTATTTCGGAATAGAATAAAGAATGTGTTGTGAGGTAGTGAATGTCTTCGGTGGGATTCTCTTGTAGAAAATTTTAGGTATAAATTAAATTTAATCCATTTATGCGTACTTGAGGAGCGTCTTTCCTACAGCCACTCACTGATGCTATTGGATTAGAAATGACTGTCAAAGACAGAAGGGGTGTGGGAGGAGGTGTGTGTGTGTGCTGAGAGAGAGATAGAGAAGAAAACAGTCTAACAAACGTAGAGACAAACAGAAAAAAACAACCATAGAAGGAGAGAGATACTCAAAGTAATAAAGAGAGAAAGACACACGCAAAAACTTCACTAAGGAAAGGCACCAGCAGCTCGACCACCAGAGACACCAAATCACCACAATAACACTCGCCTTAATAATGTACAGTACACGCTAATGTCTCCTTCAACTTACCAGACATACCTCTCTCTCTCTCTCTCTCTCTCTCTCTTCTTGCTACCTGTCTCTCTCTGTTCTCCCACCTCTCACTCTCTCTTTCCACTTCTCCTTTCATTTTCCTTTCCCATTTCTCCACTCTCACTTCTTTCTTTCTTTCCCTTCTATCTCTCCTTTATCCCTGTGTGTCGAGGATTTCTCTGCATGGAAATCTATTCACCTGTTTATAGACTTATTTACTTTGCTTCCTCGCCTGAGTGTGTTGATGCAAAGCTGTTCCTACAAACTCTTTGTTGTCGTGACGTTGAAGATTTTGTTCAGCTTTTGTTCATAAGTAAAAAAAGAACATTCCGTAATTCCTGATGTAGGATGATTTAACCTCTCGACGACGATGCTTTATTCCTCGGGGATTATGTTAAACCCCTCACGGACGATGATAGGGGTGTGTCCTTTCCACACCCAGGAGAGAATGAGAGATATCTCACAAGGGAGGTAGTGTTTTTTTTCTCTCATAAAGGATATATAGAGTTACTTTGTACATATCCATAACGAATCACGAAGTTTTTACTCTCTCTCTCTCTCTCTCTCTCTCTCTCTCTCTCTCTCTCTCTCTCTCAACTTTTATATCTATCTTCTCCTCTCACGAAACACCTATTAGTTACAATCTAGAGGTACACTTACATGGAGTTTTTGACATTGATGTAATTGGCTTACAAGAACCTTACACGTCCAGCACCCAGAAGAAAGTTGCACCCAGGATAGCTGGGTTTACAGCATATAATAGTGGAGCAGGAAGTGGCCTGCTCACATATGTAAAGAATGGTCTGGTCTGTAAATGGATTAAAACTCACAATGATGAAAGTATTCACTATCAACAATTTACAGTAAAGACAGCAAACAGTCAATTTTCGCTGTATAACATCTATGTTCGGTGTAATGAACTGCGAGCGGAAGTGTTACCAAAGCCATCAGGTAACAATGCTATGCTGTGTATGGGTGACTTTAACTCTCGTCACACTGTCCTCGGTGATGTCCAGTGTAACTCTAATGGGAGGGTGTTCGTGAATTACATCAATAATCATAATATCACTGTATACGACACAGACAAAGTGACACATCTGATGGGGGGGCAGACTTGATTATGTGATTGGGTATAACCTAGTAGACAGTAATGTCAAGGCTAAGGTCATCTCAGACTACCTTGTCAGTGATCATTATGCAATACTTACTGAATACACTGTTGCTGATGTCAAGTGTGAACCCCATCCTAAGTTCAGAATTAATATCCCAGATAATCTTAAACTGCACTTCAAGGCCTACATCCACAGATGGTATGCTGGATATACACCTGGGTCAGTGGATGAATTTTGCTGTGATCTTGTAAATGTCATTACCACATATTATACCACCTGGGTTAAGTCAAGGAAGAAGGGGGCAGCACTAAACCACCTCTGTGGACACATGACCCCATCCTCACCAAAGAAGGAGAGAATGTAAAACAGCTTGCCAACACTTATAAGCAAAATAAAACTAGTGATAACCTTTTGGCTTTCCTCAAAGCTAACAGAGAATTTCGTGAACTCAAAGGTCAGGTGAGAAACACCTATTGGGAACAATTCTTACAGGGGATTAATAGAACAACCACTCTAGCAGAAATGTGGAACAAAATTAGAGCCATTACCAAGTCACCCACCCCAGTCCAGCTTCATCACAGCCCTGCAGAATATGCTGACATGCTATTAGACCAATGGTCTAGTGTGTCACGAATCACTTCCCTGCCTCATGACATAAAACAATATCTTAACACCTCACACATTAATAGGGGTGTCAATATTGACCCATGAGAGAACAATGTCCCTGGCACTGTGAGGAGGAGGAGGAGGAGAAGGAGGAGGAGAAGGAGGAGGAGGAGGCGGAGGAGGAGGAGGAGGAGGAGGAGAGGGTTGGGGGAGGCTGTGTAATATTATTATAGAAAGAGAATAATCTTATGTACCCCTTATGTACTTTTCTTGTATTCTGAAAGGCATAATTTCTCTCTCTCTCTCTCTCTCTCTCTCTCTCTCTCTCTCTCTCTCTTTCGTCACGGAGGCAAACAAGAAGCCAAGTATTTCTTTCTCAGTACCGATTATAATTCTATAAAAATAAATATAAAAAACACCGCCGACTCAACTTCCCTCAGTGGTAATTCCACACCAATTAAAACTTAAATAACCCGCAATCTTGAAGTCTCAGAATCTTCGGATAATCATTGTTCCGCTTTTACTTCCCTTACGCTTAACATCGTAATAATCCACAAGACACAAATAAGACGACGGCGGGGGGGGGTGATGTGGTTCTCTGCCCAAGTACCTTACCCCTCACCCCGCCACACACACACACACACACACATACACAGAGTCAAACAAGCCGGACTATTACTCACAAGCCATTGCTCCCCCCTTCATCGTAATTGTCTCAAAGTTGGTTGGCGGCGGTGGTGAGGGTCCTTGAGGTTGGCGAAGAGGGAAGTACGGGAGGGAGTGGGGGAGGGGGAGAAGAGAGGGATGGATGGTGGTGGTGGTAGGGGAAGTAGCAGGAATTATCGTGCAGGCAAGCAGAAGTTGGGAGAAGTTTGAGGGGTAAGGGCGGAGACAAGTCGAGAGAGTCAACTCTTAGATGTGACACCGAGCGGCGAAAATTACTCTCTCTCTCTCTCTCTCTCTTGCTATCAGGTCAACCATGTCAGCATCCTTTGTGGGTCCGCGACTTGGCTTTCAACTCTTGTGGTTTCGAGAAATTGAATATAGGTGATTGTGATCAACTTTTTTTTTAATGTTTGCAGGAGATTTACGGTTTGGCTATGTGTTCAACTTTATCCCTTTATCGCTTTCTATGTTTTTCTATATTATTCTATTCTGAGATCTATTTACATGTCTCTCTAACACATATATCTCTGTAATATCTTCATATATTCTCTCAATTCGTTCCTCAAAATCGTAAAACCTCAGCCCCTAGCGACAGCTCTGCACCAACTCTGTCTCTGGTCATTTCAGTTGCTGCAGAATCACATTTTCACGTTTGAAATTAATTTGAAACAATCTGAGACTTACAGTATATTCTTCGTCTTCATTTATTACTCAGAGCTTTTTAACAATCGAAGAAACATTTCGCTTATAATTTTTCGTTTGCTTCTTCATTTTATTCAAATTTTACATTTTTGCCTTTCATCACGTTTTTGTTATTCGTGACTGCCAAACTCTTCCTCTACTCTCGCAATGGTAAGTTCTCAAAGTTTCTACAGGCTACGTGGTGTAGTCAGTCAGGCGTGCCCACTGTACTTTCTCCTTTACTCTCGTGTGGTAAAACGTTCCCTTGTTAGATAATTTACGATTACATAGGCCCGCGGTTCACTTTCTCTACCATTAAGTTATTACCAAGAGTCGGTGTGGAATTATTTATGGAAAATGGGACGATTGACTCACATGTGACATTTACTACACTATATGTAATGAGGCCACCATTTCATCTCTCACTGACACACACACACACACACACACAGACACACACACACAGACACACACACACACACAGACACAGACACACACTCACACACACACACACATACACACACACACACACACACACACACACACACTACTAAGTGAAAATGTACAGCATATAATTTTGTAGTAATCCCAGTTTTGAAGACCAGATGTTTACCCTGAAAACT
>NW_024729958.1:0-32442 GCF_018991925.1 Homarus americanus | reverse complement strand
TATAACAAAGTCCCCTGGTCGAGCATAACAAAGTCCCCTTATCGAGTATACCAAAGCCCAATCTTCGAGTATAACAAAGGACCCTGGTCGAGTATAACAATGTCCCCTGATCGAGAATAACAAAGGCTCGTAATCGAGTCTCACAAAGTCCCCTGATCGAGTTTAGCAAAGGCCCTTGATCGAGTGTAACAAATGTCCCTCATCGAGTATAACAAAGTCCCCTATTCGAATATAACAAAGCCCCCTGATCGAGTATAACAAAGTCCCCTGGTTGAATATAACATTGGCCCATGATTGAGTATAACAAAGGCCCCTCATCGAGTATAACAAAGGCCCCTCATCGAGTCTAACAAAGTCCCCTGATCGATTATGACAAAGGCCCTAGATCGAGTAAAACAAAGCCAAATCATCGAGAATAACAAAGTCCCCTAATCGAGTATAACAAAGTCACCTGGTCGAATATATCAAAGCCCCCTCATCGAGTATAACAAAGTCCCTTGATCGAGTATAACAAAGTCCTTTGGTCGAGCATAACAAAGGACCCTCATCGAGTATAACAAAGTCCCCTGATCGAGTATAACAAAGTCCCCTGGTCGAGTATAACAAAGTCCCTGATCGAGTATAACAAAGTCCTCTGATCGAGTATAACAAAGTCCCCTAATCGAGTATAACAAAGGCCCTTGATCGAGTATAATAAAGGCCATTAATCGAGTTTAACAAAGTCCCTTGGTCGAGCATAGCAAAGCCCCTGATCGAGTAAAACAAAGTCCCCCTATCGAGTATAAGAAAGTTCTCTGATCGTGTATAACAAAGTCCCCCTATCGAATATAACAAAGGCCCCTGATCGAGTATAACAAAGTCCCCTGGTCGAGTATAACAAAGTCCCTTATCGAGTATAACAAAGTCCCCTTGTCAAGTATTACAAATTCCCCTGATTGAGTATAACAAAGTCCCCTGGTCGAGAAAAACCAAGGCCCCTGATCGAGAATAACAAAGTCCTCTGATCGAATATAACAAAGTCCCCTTATCGAGCATAACAAAGGCCCCTGGTCGAGCATAACAAAGCCCCCCAGATCAAATAATACAAAGTCCCCTGATCAAGTATAACAAAGTCCCCTGTTCGAGTATAAAAAAATCCCCTGGTCGAGTATAACAAAGGCCCATAATGGAGCAAAACAAAGTGCCTGATGGAGTATAACAAAGTCCCCTGATCGAGGAAAACAAGGCCCCTGATCGAGTATAACAAAGTCCCCTGATCGAGTATAACAAAGGGCCCTGATCGAGTATAAAAAATTCCCCTGATCGAGCCTAACAAAGACCCCTGGTCGAGTATAACAAAACCACCTGATCGAATATAACAAAGTCCCATGGTTGAGTATAACCAAGCCCCCTGATCGTGTATAGCAAAGTCCACTGATCGAGTATAACAAATTCCCCTGATCGAGTATTACAAAGGCCCCCGGTTGAGTATAACAAAGCCTCCTGACTGAGTATGACAAAGTCCCCTGATCGAATATAACACATCCCCTGATCGAGTATAACATATCCCCTGATCGTGTATAACAAAGATCCCTGGTCGAGTATAGTAGTGTCCCCTGATCGAGTATAACAAATTCCCCTGGTTCGAGTATAAGAAAAGCCCCTGATATAGTATAACAAATGCCTCTGATTGAGCATAACAAAGCCCCCTGATCAGGTTTAACAAAATCCCCTGATCGAGTATAGCAAAGGCCCTTGATCGAGTATAACAAATGCCCCTCATCGATTATAACAAAGCCCCCTAATCGAGTATAACAAAGTCCCCTGTTTGAATATAACAATGGCCCATGATTGAATATAACAAAGGCCCCTCATCGAGTATAACAAAGGCCCCTCATCGAGTCCAACAAAGTCCCCTATTCGATTACGAAAAGGCTCTTGATCGAGTATAACAAAGCCCAATCATCGAGTATAACAAAGTCCACTGATCGAGTATAACAAAGTCCTCTGGTCGAGGAAAACAAAGCCCCCTTATCAAGTATAACAAAGTCCCCTGATTGAGTATAACAAAGTCCCCTGGTTGACCATAACAAAGGCCCCTGGTCGAGTATAACAAAGTCCCCTAATCGAATATAACAAAGCCCCCTGATCGAGTATAACAAAGTCCCCTGGTTGGATATAACAATGGCCCATGATTGAGTAAAACAAAGGCCCCTCATCGAGTAGGACAAAGGCCCCTCATCGAGTCTAACAAAGTCCCCTGATCGATTATGACAAAGGCCCTAGATCGAGTAAAACAAAGCCAAATCATCGAGAATAACAAAGTCCCCTAATCGAGTATAACAAAGTCCCCCGATGGAGTATAAGAAAGTTCTCTGATCGTGTATAACAAAGTCCCCCGATCGAATATAACAAAGGCCCCTGATCGAGTATAACAAAGTCCCCTGGTCGAGTATAACAAAGTCCCCTTATCGAGTATAACAAAGTCCCCTTGTCAAGTATGACAAATTCCCCTGATCGAGTATAACAAAGTCCCCTGGTCGAGTATATCCAAGGCCCCTGATCGAGAATAACAAAGTCCTCTGATCGAATATAACAAATTCCCTTATCGAGCATAACAACGGCCCCTGGTCGAGCATAACAAAGCTCCCCATATCAAATAATACAAAATCCCCTAATCACGTATATCAAAGTCCACTGATCGAGTATAACAAAGTCCTCTGGTCGAGGAAAACAAAGCCCCTGATCAAGTATAACAAAGTCCCCTGATTGAGTATAACAAAGTCCCCTGGTTGACCATAACAAAGACCCCTGGTCGAGTATAACAAAGTCCCCTAATCGAATATAACAAAGCCCCCAGAACGAGTATAACAAAGGCCACTGGTCGAGCACAAAAAAGGACCCTGGTCGAGTATAACAAAGTTCCCTGATCGAGTATAACAAAGCCCAATCATCGAGTATAACAAAGTCCCCTGATCGAGTATAACAAAGTCCCCGGGTCGAGCATAACAAAGTCCCCTGATCGAGTATAACAAAGTCCCCTTATCGAGTATAACAAAGCCCAATCATCGAGTATAACAAAGGACCCTGGTCGAGTATAACAAAGTCCCCTGATCGAGAATAACAAAGGCTCCTAATCGAGTCTAACAAAGTCCCCTGATCGAGTTAAGCAAAGGCCCTTCATCGAGTGTAACAAATGTCCCTCATCGAGTATAACAAAGTCCCCTAATCGAATATAACAAAGCCCCCTGATCGAGTATAACAAAGTCCCCTGGTTGAATATAACAAAGGCCCCTCATCGAGTATAAAAAAGGCCCCTCATCGAGTCTAACAAAGTCCCCTGATCAGGTCTAACAAAGTCCCCTGATCGATTATATTAAAGGCCTAGATAAAGGTAAAACAAAGCCAAATCATCGAGTATAACAAAGTCCCCTGATCGAGTATAACAAAGTCACCTGGTCGAATATATCAAAGCATCCTGATCGAGTATAACAAAGTCCCCTGATCGAGTATAACAAAGTCCTTTGGTCGAGCATAACAAAGGACCCTCATCGAGTATAACAAAGTCCCCTGATCGAGTATAACAAAGTCCCCTGTTCGAGTAAAACAAAGTCGCCTGATCGAGTATAACAAAGTCCCCTTATCGAGCATAACAAAGGCCCCTGGTCGAGTATAACAAAGCCCCCCTTATCGAATATTACAAAGTCCAGTGATCAAGTATAACAAAGTCCCCTGATCGAGTATAACAAAGTCCCCTGGACGAGCATAACAAAGGCCCCTCATGCAGTATAACAAAGACCCTGATGGAGTATAACAAAGTCCCCTGATCAAGGAAAACAATGCCCCCTGATCGAGTATAACAAAGTCCCCTGATCGAGTATAACAAAGTCCATTGATCGAGTATAACACATCCCCTGATCGAGTATAACATATCCCCTGATCGTGTATAACAAAGTTCCCTGGTCGAGTATAGTAATGTCCCCTGATCGAGTATAACAAATCCTCCTGATCGAGTATAACAAAGTCCCCTTGTCGAGTATAACAAAGTCCCTGATCGATTATAACAAAGTCCTCTGATCGAGTATAACAAAGTCCCCTAATCGAGTATAACAAAGGCCCTTGATCGAGTATAATAAAGGCCATTAATCGAGTTTAACAAAGTCCCTTGGTCGAGTATAACAAAGCCATTGATCGAGTAAAACAAAGTCCCCCGATCGAGTATAAGAAAGTTCTCTGATCGTGTATAACAAAGTCCCCCGATCGAATATAACAAAGGCCCCTGATCGAGTATAACAAAGTCCCCTGGTCGAGTATAACAAAGTCCCCTTATCGAGTATAACAAAGTCCCCTTGTCAAGAATTACAAATTCCCCGGATCGATTATAACAAATTCCCCTGGTCGAGTATAACCAAGGCCCCTGATCGAGAATAACAAAGTCTTCTGATCGAATATAACAAAGTCCCCTTATCGAGCATAACAAAGGCCCCTGGTCGAGCATAACAAAGCTCCCCAGATCAAATAATACAAAGTCCCCTAATCAAGTATAACAAAGTCCCCTGCTCGAATGAAACAAAATCCCCTGGTCGAGTATAACAAAGGCCCCTAATGGAGCAAAACAAAGTCCCTGATGGAGTATAACAAAGTCCCCTGATCGAGTATAACAAAGGCCCCTGATCGAGTGTAACAAATTCCCCTGATCGAGCCTAACAAAGACCCCTGGTCTAGTATAACAAAACCACCTGATCGAATATAACAAAGTCCCATGGTTGAGTATAACCAAGCCCCCGGATCGTGTATAGCAAAGTCCCCTGATCGAGTATAACAAATTCCCCTGATCGAGTATTACAAAGGCCCCCGGTTGAGTATAACAAAGCCTCTGACTGGGTATGATATGCAAGTCCCCTGTCCGAATATAACACACATCCCTGATCGAGTATAACATATCCTGATCGAGTATAACAAATTCCCCTGGTTCGAGTATAAGAAAAGCCCCTGATATAGTATAACAAAGGCCCCTGATTGAGCATAACAAAGCCCCCTGATCAGGTTTAACAAAATCCCCTCATCGAGTATAGCAAAGGCCCTTGATCGAGTATAACAAATGCCCCTCATCGATTATAACAAAGTCCCCAAATCGAGTATAACAAAGTCACCTGGTCGAGTATATCAAAGCCCCCTGATCGAGTATAACAAAGTCCCCTGATCGAGTATAACAAAAGGCCCTCATCGAGTCCAATAAAGGTCCCCTGTCGATTACAGAAAAGCTCTTGATCAGTATAACAAAGCCCAATCATCGTGTATAACAAGTCCACTGATCGAGTATAGCAAAGTCCTGCAATTAGAGGAAAACAAAGCCCACTGATCCAAGTATAACAAAGTCCCTGATTGAGTATAACAAAGTCCCTGATTTGGCCATAACAAAGGCCGTGGTCAGTATAACAAAATCCCTAATCAGATATAACAAAGCCCCTGAACGAGTATAACAAAGGCCACTGGTCGAGCACAAAAGAACCTGTGGTCGAGTATAACAAAGTTCCCCTGTCGAGTATAACAAAGCCCAATCATCGAGTATAACAAAGTCCCTGATGAGTATAACAAAGTCCCTGGTCGAGCATAACAAAGTCCCCTGATCGAGTATAACAAGTCCTTATCGAGTATAACAAAGCCCAATCATCGAGTATAACAAAGGACCCTGGTCGAGTATAACAAAGACCCTGATCGAGTATAACAAAGCCCAATCATCAAGTATAACAAAGTCCCCTGATCGAGTATAACAAATTCCCCTCATCAAGTATAACAAAGTCCCCTGATCGATTATGACAAAGGCCCTTGATCGAGTATAACAAAGGCCCCTGATCGAGTATAACAAAGCCCTTTCATCAGGTATAACAAAGTCCCCTCATCGAGTATAACAAAGTCCCCTGATCTAGTATAACAAAGTCCCCTGGTCGAGTATAACAAATTCCCCTGATCGAGTATAACAAAGGCCCTGATCGAGCATAACAAAGTCCCCTGAAGGAGTATAACAAAGTCCCCTGATCGAGTATAACAATGTCCCCTGATCGAGAAAACAAAGTCCCCTGGTCAAGTATAACAAAGTCCCCTGATCGAAGATAACAAAGCCCCCTGATCGAGTATAACAAAGTCCCCTGGTCGAGAATAACAAATTCCCGTGATCGAGAATAACAAAGTCCCCAGGTCGATTATAACAAATTCCCGTGATCGAGAATAACAAAGCCGCCTGATCGAGTATAAAAAAATCCCCTGATCGAGTACAACAAAGTCCCCTGATCGAATATAACAAAGGCCCCCGGTTGAGTGTAACAAAGTCTCCTGATCGAGTATAACAAAGTCCCCTGATCGAGTATAACACATCCCCTGATCGAGTATAACATATCCCCTGATCGTATATAACAAAGTCCCCTGATCGAGATAGTAATGTCCCATGATCGAGTATAACAAAGTCCTCTGATTGAGTATAACAAAGTCCCCTAATCGAGCATAACAAAGGCCCTTGATCGAGTATAATAAAGGCCATTAATCCAGTTTAACAAAGTCCCCTGGTCGAATATAACAAACCCCCTGATCGAGTAAAACAAAGTCCCCCCATCGAGTATAAGAAAGTTCTCTGATCGTGTATAACAAAGTCCCCCGATCGAATATAACAAAGGCCCCTGATCGAGTATAACAAAGTCCCCTGGTCGAGTATAACAAAGTCCCCTTATCGAGTATAACAAAGTCACCTTGTCAAGTATTACAAATTCCCATGATCGAGTATAACAAAGTCCCCTGGTCGAGTATAACCAAGGCCCCTGATCGAGAATAACAAAGTCCTCTGATCAAATATAACAAAGTCGCCTTATCGAGCATAACAAAGGCCCCTGGGCGAGCATAACAAAGCCCCCCAGATCAAATAATACAAAGTCCCCTGATCAAGCATAACAAAGTCCCCTGATCGAGTATAACAAAATCCCCTGGTCGAGTATAACAAAGGCCCCTAATGGAGCATAACAAAGTCCCTGATGGTGTATAACAAAGTCCCCTGATCGAGGAAAACAAGGCCCCTGATCGAGCATAACAAAGTCCCCTGATCGAGTATAACAAAGGCCCCTGATCGAGTATAACATATCCCCTGATCGTGTATAACAAAGATCCCTGGTCGAGTATAGTAGTGTCCCCTGATCGAGTATAACAAATTCCCCTGGTTCGAGTATAAGAAAAGCCCCTGATCGAGTATAACAAAGTCCTTCTGATCGAGTATAAAACCCTTGGTCGAGTATAAACAAAGCCCCGAACAAAGTCCCCCGATCGAGTAAGAAAGTTCTCTGATCGTGTATAAATAAAGTCCCCCTCGATCGAATATAACAAAGGCCCCTGATCGAGTATAACAAAGTCCCCTGGTCGAGTATAACAAAGTCCCCTTATCGAGTATAACAAAGTCCCCTTGTCAAGTATTACAAATTCCCCTGATGGAGTATAACAAAGTCCCCTGGTCGAGTATAACCAAGGCCCCTGATCGAGAATAACAAAGTCCTCTGATCGAATATAACAAAGTCCTCTTATCGAGCATAACAAAGGCCCCTGGTCGAGCATAACAAAGCTCCCCAGACCAAATAATACAAAGTCCCCTAATCAAGTATAACAAAGTCCCCTGATCGAATGAAACAAAATCCCCTGGTCGAGTATAACAAAGGCCCCTAATGGAGCAAAACAAAGTCCCTGATGGAGTATAACAAAGTCCCCTGATCGAGTATAACAAAGGCCCCTGATCGAGTATAACAAATTCCCCTGATCGAGCCTAACAAAGACCCCTGGTCTAGTATAACAAAACCACCTGATCGAATATAACAAAGTCCCATGGTTGAGTATAACCAAGCCCCCTGATCGTGTATAGCAATGTCCCCTGATCGAGTATAACAAATTCCCCTGATCGAGTATTACAAAGGCCCCCGGTTGAGTATAACAAAGCCTCCTGACTGAGTATGACAAAGTCCCCTAATCGAATATAACACATCCCCTGATCGAGTATAACATATCCCCTGATCGAGTATAACAAATTCCCCTGGTTCGAGTATAAGAAAAGCCCCTAATATAGTATAACAAAGGCCCCTGATTGAGCATAACAAAGCCCCCTGATCAGGTTCAACAAAATCCCCTGATCGAGTATAGCAAAGGCCCTTGATCGAGTATAACAAATGCCCCTCATCGATTATAACAAAGCCCCCTAATCGAGTATAACAAAGTCCCCTGTTTGAATATAATAATGGCCCATGATTGAATATAACAAAGGCCCCTCATCGAGTATAACAAAGGCCCCTCATCGAGTCCAACAAAGTCCCCTAATCGATTACGAAAAAGCTCTTGATCGAGTATAACAAAGCCCAATCATCGAGTATAACAAAGTCCACTGATCGAGTATAACAAAGTCCTCTGGTCGAGGAAAACAAAGCCCACTGATCAAGTATAACAAAGTCCCCTGATTGAGTATAACAAAGTCCCCTGGTTGACCATAACAAAGGCCCGTGGTCGAGTATAACAAAGTCCCCTAATCGAATATAACAAAGCCCCCTGAACGAGTATAACAAAGGCCACGGGTCGAGCACAAAAAAGGACCCTGGTCGAGTATAACAAAGTTCCCTAATCGAGTATAACAAAGCCCAATCATCGAGTATAAGAAAGTCCCCTGATCGAGTATAACAAAGTCCCTTGGTCGAGCATAACAAAGTCCCCTGATCGAGTATAACAAAGTCCCCTTATCGAGTATAACAAAGCCCAATCATCGAGTATAACAAAGGAACCTGGTCGAGTATAACAAAGACCCCTGATCGAGTATAACAAAGCCCAATCATCAAGTATAACAAAGTCCCCTGATCGAGTAAAACAAATTCTCCTGATCAAGTATAACAAAGTCCCCTGATCGATTATGACAAAGGCCCTTGATCGAGTATAACAAAGGCCCCTGATCGAGTATAACAAAGCCCTTTAATCAGGTATAACAAAGTCCCCTCATCGAGTATAACAAAGTCCCCTGATCTAGTATAACAAAGTCCCCTGGACGAGTATAACAAATTCCCCTGATCGAGCATAACAAAGTCCCCTGAAGGAGTATAACAAAGTCCCCTGATCGAGTATAACAATGTCCCCTGATCGAGAAAACAAAGTCCCCTGGTCAAGTATAACAAAGTCCCCTGATCGAAGATAACAAAGCCCCCTGATCGAGTATAACAAAGTCCCCTGGTCGAGAATAACAAATTCACGTGATCGAGAATAACAAAGTCCCCTGGTCGATTATAACAAATTCCCGTGATCGAGAATAACAAAGCCGCCTGATCGAGTATAAAAAAGTCCCCTGATCGAGTACAACAAAGTCCCCTGATCGAGTATAACAAAGGCCCCCGGTTGAGTGTAACAAAGTCTCCTGATCGAGTATAACAAAGTCCCCTGATCGAGTATAACACATCCCCTGATCGAGCATAACATATCCCCTGATCGTATATAACAAAGTCCCCTGATCGAGATAGTAATGTCCCATGATCGAGTATAACAAAGTCCTCTGATTGAGTATAACAAAGTCCCCTAATCGAGTATAACAAAGGCCCTTGATCGAGTATAATAAAGGCCATTAATCGAGTTTAACAAAGTCCCCTAGTCGAATATAACAAACCCCCTGATCGAGTAAAACAAAGTCCCCCCATCGAGTATAAGAAAGTTCTCTGATCGTGTATAACAAAGTCCCCCGATCGAATATAACAAAGGCCCCTGATCGAGTATAACAAAGTCCCCTGGTCGAGTATAACAAAGTCCCCTTATCGAGTATAACAAAGTTACCTTGTCAAGTATTACAAATTCCCATGATCGAGTATAACAAAGTCCCCTGATCGAGTATAACCAAGGCCCCTGATCGAGAATAACAAAGTCCTCTGATCGAATATAACAAAGTCGCCTTATCGAGCATAACAAAGGCCCCTGGTCGAGCATAACAAAGCCCCCCAGATCAAATAATACAAAGTCCCCTGATCAAGCATAACAAAGTCCCCTGGTCGAGTATAACAAAATCCCCTGGTCGAGTATAACAAAGGCCCCTAATGGAGCATAACAAAGTCCCTGATGGAGTATAACAAAGTCCCCTAATCGAGGAAAACAAGGCCCCTGATCGAGTAAAACAAAGTCCCCTGATCGAGTATAACAAAGGCCCCTGATCGAGTATAACATATCCCCTGATCGTGTATAACAAAGATCCCTGGTCGAGTATAGTAGTGTCCCCTGATCGAGTATAACAAATTCCCCTGGTTCGAGTATAAGAAAAGCCCCTGATATAGTATAACAAAGGCCCCTGATTGAGCATAACAAAGCCCCCTGATCAGGTTTAACAAAATCCCCTGATCGAGTATAGCATAGGCCCTTGATCGAGTATAACAAATGCCCCTCATCGATTATAACAAAGCCCCCTAATCGAGTATAACAAAGTCCCCTGTTTGAATATACCAATGGCCCATGATTGAATATAACAAAGGCCCCTCATCGAGTATAACAAAGACCCCTGATCGAGTATAACAAAGTCCCCTGATCGAGTATAACAAAGCCCAATCATCGAGTATAACAAAGTCCCCTGATTGAGTATAACAAAGTCCCCTGGTCGAGCATAACAAAGTCCCCTGATCGAGTATAACAAAGTCCCCTTATCGAGTATAACAAAGCCCAATCATCGAGTATAACAAAGGACCCTGGTCGGGTATAACAAAGTTCCCTGATCGAGTATAACAAAGCCCAATCATCGAGTATAACAAAGTCCCCTGATCGAGTATAACAAATTCCCCTGATCAAGTATAACAAAGTCCCCTGATCGATTATGACAAAGGCCCTTGATCGAGTATAACAAAGGCCCCTGATCGAGTATAAGAAAAGCCCTTTCATCAGGTATAACAAAGTCCCCTCATCGAGTATAACAAAGTCCCCTGATCTAGTTTAACAAAGTCCCCTGGTCGAGTATAACAAATTCCCCTGATCGAGTATAACAAGGCCCTGATCGAGTATAACAATGTCCCCTGATCGAGTACAACAAAGTCTCCTGATCGAGTATAACAAAAGCCCCCTTTTGAGTATAATAAAGTCTCCTGATCGAGTATAACAAAGTCCCCTGATCGAGTATAACACATACCCTGATCGAGTATAACAAAGCCCAATCATCGAGTATAACAAAGTCCACTGAAGGAGTATAACAAAGTCCCCTGATCGAGTATAACAAAGTCCCCTGATCGAGTAAAACAAAGTCCCCTGGTCAAGTATAACAAAGTCCCCTGATTGAGGATAACAAAGTCCCCTGATCGAGTATAACAAAGTCCCCTAATCGAGAATAAAAAAGTCCCCTGGTCGAGTATAACAAAGTCTGCTGATGCAGTAGAAAAAGTCCAATGATCGAGTATAACAAAGTCCACTGAAGGAGTATAACAAAGTCCCCTGATCGATTATGACAAAGGCCCTTGATCGAGTATAACAAAGACCCCTGATCGAGTATAACAAAGTCCCCTGGTCGAGTAAAACGAAGTCACCTGGTAGAGTATAACAAAGTCCCCTGATCGAGGATAACAAAGCCCCCTGATCGAGTATAACTATGTACCCTGATCGAGTATAACAAAGTCCCCTGATCGAGTATAACAAAGTCCCCTGATCGAGTATAACAAATTCCCCTGATCAAGTATAACAAAGTCCCCTGATCGAGGAAAACAAGGCCCCTGATCCTGTATAACAAAGTCCCCTGATCGAGTATACCAAGGCCCCTGATCGAGTATAACAAATTTCCCTGATCGAGCCTAACAAAGACCCCTGGTCGAGTATAACAAAACCACCTGATCGAATATAACAAAGTCCCCTGGTTGAGTATAACCAAGCCCCCTGATCGTGTATAGCGAAGTCCCCTGATCGAGTATAACAAATTCCCCTGATCGAGTATTTCAAAGGCCCACGGTTGAGTATAACAAAGCCTCCCGACTTAGTATAACAAACTGCCCTGATCGAATATAACACATTCCCTGATCGAGTATATCATATCCCCTGATCGTGTATAACAAAGTTCCCTGGTCGAGTATAGTAATGTCCCCTGATCGGGTATAACAAACTACCCTGGTCGAGTATAACAAATTCCCCTAATCAAGTATAACTAAGTACCCTGATCGAGTATAACAAAGTCCCCTGATCGAGTATAATAAAGCCCCCTAACCGAGTATAACAAAGTCCCCTGATCGAGTATATCAAACTCCCCTGGCCGAGTGTAATAAAGGCCCTGATCAAGTATAACAAAGTCTCATGATCGAGTATAACAAATTCCCCTGGTTCGGGTAAGAAAAGCCCCTGATATAGTATAACAAAGGCCCCTAATTGATTATAACAAAGCCCCCTGATCTGGTTTAACAAAGTCCCCTGATCGAGTATAGCAAAGGCCCTTGACCGAGTATAACAAATGCCCCTCATCGAGTATGACAAAGTCCCCTCATCGATTATAACAAAGCACCCTGATCGAGTATAACAAAGTCCCCTGTTTGAATATAACAATGGCCCATGATTGAGTATAACAAAGGCCCCTCATCGAGTATAACAAAGGCCCCTCATCGAGTCTAACAAAGTCCCCTAATTGATTATGAAAAGGCTCCTGATCGAATATAACAAAGCCCAATCATCGAGTATAACAAAGTCCCCTGATCGAGTATAACAAAGTCCTCTGGTCGAGGAAAACAAAGCCCCCTGATCAAGTATAACAAAGTCCCATGATTGACTATAACGAAGTCCCCTGGTTGACCATAACAAAGGCCCCTGGTCGAGTATAACAAAGTCCCCTAATCGAATATAACAAAGCCCACTGAACGAGTATAACAAAGGCCACTGGTCGAGCATAAAAAAGGACCCTGGTCGAGTATAACAAAGTCCCCTGATCGAGTATAACAAAGCCCAATCATCGAGTATAACAAAGTCCCCTGATCGAGTATAACAAAGTCCCCTTATCGAGTATAACAAAGCCCATCGAGTATAACAAAGGACCCTGGTCGAGTATAACAAAGTCCCCTGATCGAGTATAACAAAGCCCAATTATCGAGTATAACAAAGTCCCCTGATCGAGTATACAAATTCCCCTGATCAAGTATAACAAAGTCCCCTGATCGATTATGACAAAGGCCCTTGATCGAGTATAACAAAGGCCCCTGATCGAGTATAACAAAGCCCTTTCATCAGGAAACAAAGTCCCTTCATCGAGTATAACAAAGTTCCCCTATCATCGAGTATAACAAAGTCCCCTGGTAGAGTATAACAACTCCCCTGATCTCCCCTGATCGAGTATAACAAAGTCCCCTTTTGAGTATAATAAAGCCCTGATCGAGTATAACAAAGTCCCCTGAAGGAGTGTAACAAAGTCCCCTGATCGAGTATAACAAAGTCCCCTGATCGAGTAAAACAAAGTCCCCTGGTCAAGTATAACAAAGTCCCCTGGTCGAGTATAACAAATGCCCGAGATCGAGCATAACAAAGCCGCCTGATCGAGTATAAAAAAGTCCCCTGATCGAGTACAACAAAGTCCCCTGATCGAGTTTAACAAAGGCCCACGGTTGAGTGTAACAAAGTCTCCTGATCGAGTATAACAAAGTCCCCTGATCGAGTATAACACATCCCCTGATCGAGTATAACATATCCCATGATCGTATATAACAAAGTCCCCTGGTCGAGATAGTAATGTCCCATGATCGAGTATAACAAAGCCCCCTCATCGAGTATGACAAAGGCCCCTGATGGAGTATAACAAAGACAGCTGATGGAGTATAACAAAGTCCCCTGGTCGAGTATAACAATGGCCCCTCATCGAGTATAAGAAAGCCCCCTGATCGGATATTACAAAGTCCCTGATCTAGTATAACAAAGTCCCCAGATCGAGTATAACAAAGTCCAATGGTCGAGTATAAAAAAGACTCCTATTCGAGTATAACAAAGTCTCCTGATCGAGTATAACAAAGCCCAATCATCGAGTATAACAAAGTTCCCTGATCGAGTATAACAAAGTCCCCTGGTCGAGCATAAGAAAGTCCCCTGATCGAGTATAACAAAGTCCCCTTATCGAGTATAACAAAGCCCAATCATCGAGTATAACAAAGGACCCTGGACGAGTATAACAATGTCCCCTGATCGAGTAAACAAAGTCCCCTGGTCGAGTATAACAAATTCCCGTAATCGAGCATAACAAAGCCGCCTGATCGAGTATAAAAAAGTCCCCTGATCGAGTACAACAAAGTCCCCTGATCGAGTATAACAAAGCCCAATCATCGAGTATAACAAAGTCCCCTGATCGAGTATAAAAAAGTCCCCTGATCGAGTACAACAAAGTCCCCTGATCGAGTATAACAAAGGCCCCCGGTTGATTGTAACAAAGTCTCCTGATCGAGTATAACAAAGTCCCCTGATCGAGTATAACAAATGCCCCTGATCGAGTATAACAAATTCTCCTGATCGAGCCTAACAAAGACCCCTGGTCGAGTATAACAAACCACCTGTTCGAATATAACAAAGTCCCCTGGTTGGGAGTATAAATCAAGCCCCTGGATCTAGTTTATCATATCCCCTGACGTGGCACAAAGTTCTAGTCGTGTATAACAAAGTCCCCTGATCGAGTATAACAAATTCCCTTGATCTAGTATAACAAAGGCCCCTGACCGAGTATAACAAAGGCCCCTCATCGAGTATAAGAAAGTCTCCTGATCGAGTATAACAAAGCCGCCTAATAGAGTATAACAAAGTCCCCTGGTCGAGTATAACAAAGTCCCCTTATCGAAAAAAACAAAGTCCCGATCGAGTATAACAAAGTCCCCTGATCGAGTATAAAAAGTCCCCTGGTCGAGTATAACAAAGTCCCCTGATCGAGTACAACAAAGTCTCCTGATCGAGTATAACAAAGGCCCCCGTTTGAGTATAATAAAGTCTCCTGATCGAGTATAACAAAGTCCTCTGATCGAGTATAACACATCCCCTGATCGAGTATAATAAAGTCCACCTGATCGAGTAAAACAAAGTCCCCTAGTCAAGTATAACAAAATCCCCTGATCGAGGATAAGAAAGCCCCCTTATCGAGTATAACAAAGTCCCCTAATCGAGAATAACAAAGTCCCCTGGTCGAGAATAACAAAGTCTCCTGATGGAGTAAAAAAAAGTCCAATGATCGAGTATAACAAAGTCCCCTGGTCGTGTACAACAAAGTTCCTTGATCGAGTATAACAAAGGCCCCAGGTTGAGTGTAACAAAGTATCCTGATCGAGTATAACAAAGTCCCCTGATCGAGTATAACACATCCCCTGATCGAGTATAACATATCCCCTGATCGTATATAACAAAGTCACCTGGTCGAGATAGTAATGTCCCATGATCGAGTATATCAAAGCCCCATCATCGAGTATGACAAAGGCCCCTGATGGAGTATAACAAAGACAGCTGATGGAGTATAACAAAGTCCCCTGGTCGAGTATAACAAAGGCCCCTCATCGAGTATAAGAAAGCCCCCTGATCGGATATTACAAAGTCCCTCATCGAGTATAACAAAGTCCCCTCGAGTATAACAAAGTCCCCTGATCGAGTATAACAAAGACCTGATCGAGTATAAAAAGTCCCTGATCGAGTATAACAAAGTCCCTGATCGAGATAACAAAGACCCCTGACGATAAACAAAGTCCCCTCGATAACAAAGTCCCCTGATCGAGTATAACAAAGTCCCTGATCGAGGATAACAAAGCCCCTGATCGAGTATAACTATGTCCCTGATCGAGTATAACAAAGTCCCCTGATCGAGTATAACATAGTCCCCTGATTGAGTATAACAAATTCTCCTGATCAAGTATAACAAAGTCCCCTGATCAAGTATAACAAAGGCCCCTGATCGAGTATAACAAATTCCCCTGATCGAGCCTAACAAAGACCCCTGGTCGAGTATAACAAAACCACCTGATCGAATATAACAAAGTCCCCTGGTTGAGTATAACCAAGCCCCCTAATCGTGTATAGCAAGGTCCCCTGATCTAGTATAACAAAGTCCCCTGGTCGAGTATAACAAATGCCTGTGATCGAGCATAACAAAGCCGCCTGATCGAGTATAAAAAAGTCCCCTGATCGAGTACAACAAAGTCCCCTGATCGAGTTTAACAAAGGACCCCTGTTGAGTGTAACAAAGTCTCCTGATCGAGTATAACAAAGTCCCCTGATCGAGTATAACATCCCCTGATCGAGTATAACATATCCCCTGATCGTATAGAACAAAGTCCCCTGGTCGAGATAGTAATGTCCCATGATCGAGTATAACAAAGCCCCCTCATCGAGTATGACAAAGGCCCCTGATGGAGTATAACAAAGACAGCTGATGGAGTATAACAAAGTCCCCTGGTCGAGTATAACAATGGCCCCTCATCGAGTATAATTAAGCCCCCTGATCGGATATTACAAAGTCCCTGATCTAGTATAACAAAGTCCCCAGATCGAGTATAACAAAGTCCCCTGGTCGAGTATAAAAAAGACTCCTATTCGAGTATAACAAAGTCTCCTGATCGAGTTTAGCTATGTCCCCTGATCGAGTATAACAAAGTCCCCTGATCGAGTATAACAAAGACCCCTCATCGAGTATAACAAAGTCCCCTGAACGAGTAAAACCAAGTCCCCTGGTCGAGGTTAACAAAGCCCCCTGATCGAGTATAACTATGTTCCCTGATCGAGTATAACAAAGTCCCCTGATCGAGTATAACACATCCCCTGATCGAGTATAACAAAGCCCAATCACCGAGTATAACAAAGTCCCCTGAAGGAGTATAACAAAGTCCCCTGATCGAGTATAATAAAGTCCACCTGATCGAGTAAAACAAAGTCCCCAGGTCAAGTATAACAAAATCCCCTGATCGAGGATAAGAAAGCCCCCTTATCGAGTATAACAAAGTCCCCAAATCGAGAATAACAAAGTCCCCAGGTCGAGTATAACAAAGTCTCCTGATGGAGTAAAAAAAAGTCCAATGATCGAGTATAACAAAGTCCCCTGGTCGAGTACAACAAAGTCCCTTGATCGAGTATAACAAAAGCCCCCGGTTGAGTGTAACAAAGTATCCTGATCGAGTATAACAAAGTCCCCTGATCGAGTATAACACATCCCCTGATCGAGTAGAACATATCCCCTGATCGTATATAACAAAGTCCCCTGGTCGAGATAGTAATGTCCCATGATCGAGTATATCAAAGCCCCATCATCGAGTATGACAAAGGCCCCTGATGGAGTATAACAAAGACAGCTGAAGGAGTATAACAAAGGCCCCTCATCGAGTATAAGAAAGCCCCCTGATCGGATATTACAAAGTCCCTCATCGAGTATAACAAAGTCCCCAGATCGAGTATAACAAAGTCCCCTGGTCGAGTATAAAAAAGACTCCTATTCGAGTATAACAAAGTCTCCTGATCGAGTATAACTATGTCCCCTGATCGAGTATAACAAAGTCCCTTGATCGAGTATAACAAAGACCCCTGATCGAGTATAACAAAGTCCCCTGATCGAGTAAAACAATGTCCCCTGATCGAGTATAACTATGTCCCCTGGTTGAGTATAACCAAGCCCCCTAATCGTGTATAGCAAGGTCCCCTGATCTAGTATAACAAAGTCCCCTGGTCGAGTATAACAAATTCCCCTGATCGAGTATAACAAAGGCCCTGATCGAATATAACAAAGTCCCCTGATCGAGTGTAACAAAGTCCCCTGGTCGAGTATAGCAAAGACCCTGATCGAGTACAGCAAAGTCTCCTGATCGAATATAACAAAGGCCCCCGTTTGAGTATAATAAAATCTCCTGATCGAGTATAACAAAGTCCCCTGATCGAGTACGACACATCCCCTGATCGAGTATAACAAAGCCCAATCATCGAGTATAACAAAGTCCCCTGAAGGAGTATAACAAAGTCCCCTGATCGAGTATAACAAAGTCCCCTGATCGAGTAAAACAAAGTCCCCTTGTCAAGTATAACAAAGTCCCCTGGTCGAGTATAACAAATGCCCGTGATCGAGTATAAGAAAGACCCTGATCGGATATTACAAAGTCCCTGATCTAGTATAACAAAATCCACAGATCGAGTATAACAAAGTCCCCTAGTCGAGTATAAAAAAGACTCCTATTCGAGTATAACAAAGTCTCCTGATCGAGTATAGCTATGTCCCCTGATCGAGTATAACAAAGTCCCCTACTCGAGTATAACAAAGACCCCTGATCGAGTATAACAAAGTCCCCTGATCGAGTAAAACCAAGTCCCCTGGTCGAGGATAACAAAGCCCCCTGATCGAGTATAACTATGTCCCCTGATCGAGTATAACAAAGTCCCCTGATCGAGTATAACAAAGTCCCCTGATCGAGTATAACAAATTCCCCTGATCAAGTATAACAAAGTCCCCTGATCGAGGAAAACGAGGCCCCTGATCGAGTATAACAAAGTCCCCTGATCGAGTATAACACATGCCCCTGATCGAGTATAACAAATTCCCCTGAACGAGCCTAACAAAGACCCCTGGTCGAGCATAACAAAACCACCTGATCGAATATAACAAAGTCCCCTGGTTGAGTATAACCAAGCCCCCTCATCGTGTATAGCAAAGTCCCCTGATCGAGTATAACAAATTCCCCTGAACGAGTATTACAAAGGCCCACGGTTGAGTATAACAAAGCCTCCCGACTGAGTATAACAATGTGCTTTGATCGAATATAACACATCCCCTGATCGAGTATATCATATCCCCTGATCGTGTATAACAAAGTTCCCTGGTCGAGTATAGTAATGTCCCCTGATCGAGTATAACAAAGTACCCTGGTCGAGTATAACAAATTCCCCTGATCAAGTATAACAAAGTCCCCTGATCGAGTATAACAAAGTCCCCTGATCGAGTATAATAAAGCTCCCTGACCAAGTGTAACAAAGTCCCCTGATCGAGTATATCAAACTCCCCTGGTCGAGTATAATAAAGGCCTGATCAAGTATAACAAAGTCTCATGATCGAGTATAACAAATTCTCCTGGTTCGAGTATAAGAAAAGCCCCTGATATAGTATAACAAAGGCCCCTGATTGATCATAACAAAGCCCCCTAATCAGGTTTAACAAAGTCCCCTGATCGAGTATAGCAAAGGCCCTTGATCGAGTATAACAAATGCCCCTCATCGAGTATAACAAAGTCCCCTCATCGATTATAACAAAGCCCCCTGATCGAGTATAACAAAGTCCCCTCTTTGAATATAACAATGGCCCATGATTGAGTATAGCAAAGGCCCTTGATCGAGTATAACAAATGCCCCTCATCGAGTATAACAAAGTCCCCTGATTGATCATAACAAAGCCCCCTAATCAGGTTTAACAAAGTCCCCTGATCGAGTATAACAAAGTCCTCTGGTCGAGGAAAACAAAGCCCCCTGATCAAGTATAACAAAGTCCCCTGATTGAGTATAAAAAAGTCCCCTGGTTGACCATAACAAAGGCCCATGGTCGAGTATAACAAAGTCCCCTAATCGAATATAACAAAGCCCTTTGAACGAGTATAACAAAGGCCACTGGTCGAGCATAAAAGAGGACCCTGGTCGAGTATAACAAAGTCCCCTGATCGAGTATAACAAAGCCCAATCATCGAGTATAACAAAGTCCCCTGATCGAGTATAACAAATTCCCCTGATCAGGTATAACAAAGTCCCCTGATCGATTATGACAAAGGCCATTGATCGAGTATAACAAAGGCCCCTGATCGAGTATAACAAAGCCCTTTCATCAGGTATAACAAAGTCCCTTCATCGAGTATAGCAAAGTCCCCTGATCTAGTATAACAAAGTCCCCTGGTCGAGTATAACAAATGCCCGTGATCGAGCATAACAAAACCGCCTGATCGAGTATAAAAAAGTCCCCTGATCGAGTTTAACAAAGGCCCCCTGTTGAGTGTAACAAAGTCTCCTGATCGAGTATTACAAAGTCCCCTGATCGAGTATAACACATCCCCTGATCGAGTATAACATATCCCCTGATCGTATATAACAAAGTCCCCTGGTCGAGATAGTAATGTCCTATGATCGAGTATAACAAAGCCCCCTCACCGAGTATGACAAAGGCCCCTGATGGAGTATAACAAAGACAGCTAATGGAGTATAACAAAGTCCCCTGGTCGAGTATAACAAAGGCCCCTCATCGAGTATAAGAAAGCACCCTGATCGGATATTACAAAGTCCCTGATCTAGTATAACAAAGTCCCTAGATCGAATATAACAAAGTCCCCTGGTCGAGTATAAAAAAGACTCCTATTCGAGTATAACAAAGTCTCCTGATCGAGTATCACTATGTCCCCTGATTGAGTATAACAAAGTCCCCTGATCGAGTATAACAAAGACCCCTGATCGAGTAAAACAAAGTCCCCTGGTCGAGTATAACAAATGCCCATGATCGAGCATAACAAAGCCGCCTGATCGAGTATAAAAAAGTCCCCTGATCGAGTGCAACAAAGTCCCCTGATCGAGTTTAAGAAAGGCCCCCGGTTGAGTGTAACAAAGTCTCCTAATCCAGTATAACAAAGTCCCCTGATCGAGTATAACAAAGTCCCCTGATCGAGTAAAACAAAGTCCCCTGGTCAAGTATAACAAAGTCCCCTGGTCGAGTATAACAAATGCCCGTGATCGAGCATAACAAAGCCTCCTGATCCAGTATAAAAAAGTCCCCTGATCGAGTATAACAAAGTCCCCTGATCGAGTAAAACAAATTCCCCTGGTCAAGTATAACAAAGTCCCCTGGTCGAGTATAACAAATGCCCGTGATCGAGCATAACAAAGCCGCCTGATCGAGTATAAAAAAGTCCCCTGATCGAATACAACAAAGTCCCTGATCGAGTTTAAGAAAGGCCCCCGGTTGAGTGTAACAAAGTCTCCTGATCGAGTATAACATCCCCTAATCGAGTATAACATATCCCCTGATCGTATAGAACAAAGTCCCCTGGTCGAGATGCTAATGTCCCATGATCGAGTATAACAAAGACCCCTCATCGAGTATGACAAAGGCCCCTGATGGAGTATAACAAAGACAGCTGTTGGAGTATAACAAAGTCCCCTGGTCGAGTATAACAAAGGCCCCTCATCGATTATAAGAAAGCCCCCTGATCGGATATTACAAAGTCCCTCATCGAGTATAACAAAGTCCCCAGATCGAGTATAACAAATGGTCGAGTATAAAAAAGACTCCTATTCGAGTATAACAAAGTCTCCTGATCGAGTATAACTATGTCCCTGACCGAGTATAACAAAGTCCCCTGATCGAGTATAACAAAGTCCGCTGGTCGAGTATAACAAATTCCCCTGATCAAGTAAAACAAAGTCCCCTGATCGAGTATAACAAAGTCCCCTGATCGAGTATAATAATACCCCCTGACCGAGTATAAGAAAGTCCCCTGATCGAGTATATCAAACTCCGCTGGTCGAGTATAATAAAGGCCCTGATCGAGTATAACAAAGTCTCATGATCGAGTATAACAAATTCCCCTGGTTCGAGTATAACAAAAGCCCCTGATAGAGTATAACAAAGGCCCCTGATTGAGCATAACAAAGCCCCCTGATCAGGTTTAACAAAGTCCCCTGATCGAGTATAGCAAAGGCCCTTGATCGAGTATAATAAATGCCCCTCATCGAGTATAACAAAGTCCCCTCATCGATTATAAGAAAGCCCCCTGATCGAGTATAACAAATTCCTCTGTTTGAATATAACAATGGCCCATGATTGAGTATAACAAAGGCCCCTCATCGATTATAAGAAAGGCCCCTCATCGAGTCTAACAAAGTCCCCTAATCGATTATGAAAAGGCCCTTGATCGAGTATAACAAAGCCCAATCATCGAGTATAACAAAGTCCCATGATCGAGTATAACAAAGTCCTCTGGTCGAGGAAAACAAAGCCCCCTGATCAAGTATTACAAAGTCCCCTGATTGAGTATAACAAAGTCCCCTGGTTGACCATAACAAAGGCCCCTGGTCGAGTATAACAAAGTCCCCTAATCGAATATAACAAAGCCCCCTGAACGAGTATAACAAAGGCCACTGGTAGAGAATAAAAAAGGACCCTGGTCGAGTATAACAAAGTCCCCTGATCGAGTACAACATAGACCAATCATCGAGTATAACTAAGTCCCCTGATCGAGTATAACAAAGTCCCCTGGTCGAGCATAACAAAGTCCCCTGATCGAGTATAACAAAGTCCCCTGATCGAGTATAACAAATTCCCCTGATCAAGTATAACAAAGTCCCCTGATCGATTATGACAAAGGCCCTTCATCGTGTATAACAAAGGCCCCTCATCAAGTATAACAAAGCCCTTTCATCAGGTATAACAAAGTCCCATCATCGAGTATAACAGTGTCCCCTGATCTAGTATAATAGAGTCCCCTGGTCGAGTATAACAAATTCCCCTGATCGAGTATAACAAAGGCCCTGATCGAGTATAACAAAAGTCCTCGGGATTGAGGCATATGGGCCAAAGTCCCCGGTTTGAGGCATTGAAGTCCCTGATCGAGTATAACAAAGTCTCTGACGAGAGTAACAAAGTCCCCTTGGTCATCGAGTATAAATAAATTTCCCCTGAACGAGGCAACAGCGCCCTATCGAGTATGCAACAAAGTCCCTGATCGAGTATACATCCTGATTTAGAGGCAACAGTCGCAATCATCGAGAGAAGGAAGTCCCTTCTGCTGAGGCAACAAAGTCCCCTGATCGAGTATAATAAAGTCCCCTGATCGAGGATAACAAAGCCCCCTTATCGAGTATAACAAAGTCTCCTAATCGAGAATAACAATGTCCCCTGGTCGAGTATAACAAATTCTCCTGATGGAATAAAAAAAAAGTCCAATGATCGAGTATAACAAAGTCCCCTGGTCGAGTATAACAAATTCCCGTGATCGAGCATAACAAAGCCGCCTGATCGAGTATAAAAAAGTCCCCTGATCGAGTATAACACATCCCCTGATCGAGTATAACATATCCCCTGATCGTATATAACAAAGTCCCCTGGTCGAGATAGTAACGTCCTATGATCGAGTATAACAAAGACCCCTCATCGAGTATGACAAAGGCCCCTAATGGAGTATAACAAAGACAGCTGTTGGAGTATAACAAAGTCCCCTGGTCGAGTATAACAAAGGCCCCTCATCGATTATAAGAAAGCCCCCTGATCGGATATTACAAAGTCCCTCATCGAGTATAACAAAGTCACCAGATCGAGTACAACAAAGTCCCCTGGTCGAGTATAAAAAAGACTCCTATTCGAGTATAACAAAGTCTCCTGATCGATTATAACTATGTCCCCTGATCGAGTATAACAAATTCCCCTGATCAAGTATAACAAAGTCCCCTGATCGATTATGTCAAAGGCCCTTGATCGAGTATAACAAAGGCCCCTTATCAAGTATAACAAAGCCCTTTCATCAGGTATAACTAAGTCCCCTCATCGAGTATAACAAAGTCCCCTGATCGAGTATAACAAAGTCCCCTGATCGAGTAAAACAAAGTCCCCTGGTCAAGTATAACAAAGTCCCCTGGTCGAGTATAACAAATGCCCGTGATCGAGCATAACAAAGCCGCCTGATCGAGTATAAAAAAGTCCCCTGATCGAGTATAACAAAGTCCCCTGATCGAGTAAAACAAAGTCCCCTGGTCAAGTATAACAAAGTCCCCTCGTCGAGTATAACAAATGCCCGTGATCGAGCATAACAAAGCCGCCTGATCGAGTATAAAAAAGTCCCCTGATCGAATACAACAAAGTCCCCTGATCGAGTTTAAGGAAGGCCCCCGGTTGAGTGTAACAAAGTCTCCTGATCGAGTATAACATCCCCTGATCGAGTATAACATATCCCCTGATCGTATAGAACAATGTCCCCTGGTCGAGATACTAATGTCCCATGATCGAGTATAACAAAGCCCCCTCATCGAGTATGACAAAGGCCCCTGATGGAGTATAACAAAGACAGCTGATGGAGTATAACAAAGTCCCCTGGTCGAGTATAACAATGGTCCCTCATCGAGTATAAGAAAGCCCCCTGATCGGATATTACAAAGTCCCTGATCTAGTATAACAAAGTCCCCAGATCGAGTATAACAAAGTCCAATGGTCGAGTATAAAAAAGACTCCTATTCGAGTATAACAAAGTCTCCTGATCGAGTATAACTATGTCCCCTGATCGAGTACAACAAAGTCCCCTGATCGAGTACAACAAAGTCCGCTGGTCGAGTATAACAAATTCCCCTGATCAAGTAAAACAAAGTCCCCTGATCGAGTATAACAAAGTCCCCTGATCGAGTATAATAATACCCCCTGACCGAGTATAAGAAAGTCCCCTGATCGAGTATATCAAACTCCGCTGGTCGAGTATAATAAAGGCCCTGTTCGGGTATAACAAAGTCTCATGTTCGAGTATAACAAAAGCCCCTGATAGAGTATAACAAAGGCCCCTGATTGAGCATAACAAAGCTCCCAGATCAGGTTTAACAAAGTCCCCTGATCGAGTATAGCAAAGGTCCTTGATCGAGTATAACAAATGCCCCTCATCGAGTATAACAAAGTCCCCTCATCGATTATAACAAAGCCCCCTGATCAAGTATAACAAATTCCCCTGTTTGAATATAACAATGGCAAATGATTGAGTATAACAAAGGCCCCTCATCGATTATAAGAAAGGCTCCTCATCGAGTCTAACAAAGTCCACTAATCGATTATGAAAAGGTCCTTGATCGAGTATAACAAAGCCCATTCATCGAGTATAACAAAGTCCCATGATCGAGTATAACACAGTTCTCTGGTCGAGGAAAACAAAGCCCCCTGATCACGTATAACAAAGTCCCCTGATTGAGTATAACAAAGTCCCCTGGGTGACCATAACAAAGGCCCCTGGTCGAGTATAACAAAGTCCCCTAATCGAATATAACAAAGCCCCCTGAACGAGTATAACAAAGGCCACTGGTCGAGAATAAAAAAGGACCCTGGTCGAGTATAACAAAGTCCCCTGATCGAGTACAACAAAGACCAATCATCGAGTATAACTAAGTCCCCTGATCGGGTATAACAAAGTCCCCTGGTCGAGCATAACAAAGTCCCCTGATCGACTATAACAAAGCCCATTAATCGAGTATAACAAAGTCCCCTGATCGAGTATAACAAATTCCCCTGATCAAGTATAACAAAGTCCCCTGATCGATTATGACAAAGGCCCTTGATCGAGTATAACAAAGGCCCCTCATCAAGTATAACAAAGCCCTTTTATCAGGTATAACAAAGTCCCCTCATCGAGTATAACAGAGTCCCCTGATCTAGTATAACAAAGTCCCCTGGTCGAGTATAACAAATTCCCCTGATCGAGTATAACAAAGGCCCTGATCGAGTATAACAAAGTCGCCTGATCGAGTATAACAAAGTCCCCTGGTCGAGTATAACAAAGTCCCCTGATCGAGTACAACAAAGTCTCCTGATCGAGTATAACAAAGGCCCCCGTTTGAGTATAATACAGTCTCCTGATCGAGTATAACAAAGTCCCCTGATCGAGTATAACACATCCTCTGATCGAGTATAACAAAGCCCAATCATCGAGTATAACAAAGTCCCCTGAAGGAGTATAACAAAGTCCCCTGATCGAGTATAATAAAGTCCCCTGATCGAGGATAACAAAGCCCCCTTATCGAGTATAACAAAGTCTCCTAATCGAGAATAACAATGTCCCCTGGTCGAGTATAACAAAGTTTCCTGATGGAGTATAAAAAGTCCAATGATCGAGTATAACAAAGTCCCCTGGTCGAGTATAACAAATTCCCGTGATCGAGCATAACAAAGCCGCCTGATCGAGTATAAAAAAGTCCCCTGATCGAGTACAACAAAGTCCCCTAATCGAGCATAACAAAGGCCCCCGGTTGAGTGTAACAAAGTCTCCTGATTGAGTATAACAAAGTCCCCTGATCGAGTATAACACATCCCCTGAAAAGTATAACATATCCCCTGATCGTATATAACAAAGTCCCCTGGTCGAGATAGTAATGTCCCATGATCGAGTATAACAAAGCCCCATCATCGAGTATGAGAAAGGCCCCTGATGGAGTATAACAAAGACAGCTGATGGAGTATAACAAAGTCCCCTGGTCGAGTATAACAAAGGCCCCTCATCGATTATAAGAAAGCCCCCTGATCGGATATTACAAAGTCCCTCATCGAGTATAACAAAGTCCCCAGATCGAGTATAACAAAGTCCCCTGGTCGAGTATAAAAAAGACTCCTATTCGAGTATAACAAAGTCTCCTGATCGATTATAACTATGTCCCCTGACCGAGTATAACAAAGTCCCCTGATCGAGTATAACAAAGACCCCTGATCGAGTATAACAAATTCCCCTGATCAAGTATAACAAAGTCCCCTGATCGAGTATAGCAAAGGCCCCTGATTGAGTATAACAAATTCCCCTGGTTGAGTATAACCAAGCCCCCTAAATGTGTATAGCAAAGTCCCCTGATCGAGTATAATAAATTCCCCTGATCGAGTATTACAAAGGCCCCCGGTTGAGTATAACAAAGCCTCCCGACTGAGTATAACAAAGTCCCCTGATCGAATATAACACATCCCCTGATCGAGTAAATCATATCCCCTGATCGTGTATAACAAAGTTCCCTGGTCGAGTATAGTAATGTCCCCTGATCGAGTATAACAAAGTACCCTGGTCGTGTATAACAAATGCCCTACATCGAGTATAACAAAGTCCCCTCATCGATTATAACAAATCCCCCTGATCAAGTATAACAAAGTCCCCTGTTTGAATATAACAATGGCCCATGATTGAATATAACAAAGGCCCCTCATCGAGTATAACAAAGGCCCCTCATCGAGTCTATAAAAGTCCCCTAATCGATTATGAAAAGGCTCTTGATCGAGTATAACAAAGCCCAATCATCGAGTATAACAAAGTCCCCAGATCGAGTTTAACAAAGTCCTCTGGTCGAGGATAACAAAGTCCCCTGATTGACTATAACAAAGTCCCCTGATCTAGTATACCAAAGTCCCCTGGTCGAGTATAACAAATTCCCCTGATCGAGTATAACAAAGGCCCTGATCGATTATAACAAAGTCCCTGATCGAGTATAACAAAGTCCCCTGGTCGAGTATAACAAAGTCCCCTGATCGAGTACAACAAAGTCTCCTGATCGAGTATAACAAAGGCCCCCGGTTGAGTATAATACAGTCTCCTGATCGAGTATAACAAAGTCCCCTGATCGAGTATAACACATCCCCTGATCGAGTATAACAAAGCCCAATCATCGAGTATAACAAAGTCCCCTGAAGGAGTATAACAAAGTCCCATGATCGAGTATAATAAAGTCCCCTGGTCGAGTAAAACAAAGTCCCCTGGTCAAGTATAACAAAGTCCCCTGATCGAGGATAACAAAGCCCCCTTATCGAGTATAACAAAGTCTCCTAATCGAGAATAACAATGTCCCCTGGTCGAGTATAACAAAGTCTCCTGATGGAGTAAAAAAAAAGTCCAATGATCGAGTATAACAAAGTCCCCTGGTCGAGTATAACAAATTCCCGTGATCGAGCATAACAAAGCCGCCTGATCGAGTATAAAAAAGTCCCTTGATCGAGTACAACAAAGTCCCCTGATCGAGTATAACAAAGGCCCCCGGTTGAGTGTAACAAAGTCTCCTCATCGAGTATAACAAAGTACCCTGTTCGAGTATAACACATCCCCTGATCGAGTATAACATATCCCCTGATCGTATATAACAAAGTCCCCTGGTCGAGATAGTAATGTCCCATGATCGAGTATAACAAAGACACCTCATCGAGTATGACAAAGGCCCCTGATGGAGTATAACAAAGACAGCTGTTGGAGTATAACAAAGTCCCATGGTCGAGTATAACAAAGGCCCCTCATCGATTATAAGAAAGCCCCCTGATCGGATATTACAAAGTCCCTCATCGAGTATAACAAAGTCCCCAGATCGAGTATAACAAAGTCCCCTGGTCGAGTATAAAAAAGAATCCTATTCGAGTATAACAAAGTCTCCTGATCGATTATAACTATGTCCCCTGACCGAGTAAAACAAAGTCCCTGATCGAGTATAACAAAGACCCCTGATCGACTATAACAAAATCCCCTGATCGAGTAAAACAAAGTCCCCTGGTCGAGTATAACAAAGTCCCCTGATCGAGGATAACAAAGCCCCCTGAGCGAGTTTAACTATGTCCGCTGATCGAGTATAACAATGTCCCCTGATCGAGTATAGCAAAGTCCCCTGATCGAGTACAACAAATTCCCCTGATCAAGTATAACAAAGTCCCCTGATCGAGTATAACAAAGGCCCCTGATCGAGTATAACAAATTCCCCTGGTTGAGTATAACCAAGCCCCCTAATTGTGTATGCAAAGTATTACAAAGGCCCCCGGTTGAGTATAACAAAGCCTCCCGACTGAGTATAACAAAGTGCCCTGATCGAATAAAACACATCCCCTGATCGAGTAAATCACATCCCCTGATCGTGTATAACAAAGTTCCCTGGTCGAGTATAGTAATGTCCCCTGATCAAGTATAACAAAGTACCCTGGTCGTGTATAACAAATGCCCTACATCGAGTATAACAAAGTCCCCTCATCGATTATAACAAATCCCCCTGATCGAGTATAACAAAGTCCCCTGTTTGAATATAACAATGGCCCATGATTGAGTATAACAAAGGCCCCTCATCGAGTATAACAAAGGCCCCTCATCGAGTCTATAAAAGTCCCCTAATCGATTATGAAAAGGCTCTTGATCGAGTATAACAAAGCCCAATCATCGAGTATAACAAAGTCCCCAGATCGAGTATAACAAAGTCCTCTGGTCGAGGATAACAAAGCCCCATCAAGTATAACAAAGTCCCATGGTTGACCATAACAAAGGCCCCTGGTCGAGTATAACAAAGTCCCCTAATCGAATATAACAAAGCCCCCTGAACGAGTATAACAAAGGCCACTGGTTGAGCATAAAAAAGGAACCTGGTCGAGTATAACAAAGTCCCCTGATCGAGTATAACAAAGCCCAATCATCGAGTATAACAAAGTCCCCTGATCGAGTATAACAAAGTCCCTGGTCGAGCATAACAAAGTCCCCTGATCGAGTATAACAAAAGTCCCTTATCGAGTATAACAAAGCCCAATCATCGAGAATAACAAGAGTCCCCTGTCGAGTATAACAAAGCCCAATCATCAAGTATAACAAAGTCCCCTGATCGAGTATAACAAATTCCCCTGATCAAGTATAACAAAGTCCCCTGATCGATTATGACAAAGGCCCTTCATCGAGTATAACAAAGGCCCCTGATCGAGTATAACAAAGCCCTTTCATCAGGTATAACAAAGTCCCTTCATCGAGTATAACAAAGTCCCCTGATCTAGTATAACAAAGTCCCCTGGTCGAATATAACAAAATTCCCCTGATCGAGTATAACAAAGGCCCTGATCGAGTATAACAAAGTCCCCTGATCGAGTATAACAAAGTCCGCTGGTCGAGTATAACAAAGTCCCCTGATCGATGTGCAACAAAGTCTCCTGATCGAGTATAAGAAAGTTCTCTGATCGTGTATAACAAAGTCCCCTGGTCGAGTATAACAAATTCCCGTGATCAGAGCAACAAAAGGCCCTGATCGAGTATAACAGTCCCTGGTCGTGTAAAAACAAAGTCCCCTTGATCGAGTACAACAAAGTCTCCTGATCGAGTATAACAAAGTCCCCTCATCGAGTAAAACAAAGTCCCCTGGTCAAGTATAACAAAGTCCCCTGGTCGAGTATAACAAATTCCCGTGATCGAGCATAACAAAGCCGCCTGATCGAGTATAAAAAATCCCCTGATCGAGTACAACAAAGTCCCCTGATCGAGTATAACAAAGGCCCCCGGTTGAGTGTAGCAAAGTCTCCTCATCGTGTATAACAAAGTCCCCTGATCGAGTATAACACATCCCCTGATCGAGTATAACATATCCCCTGATCGTATATAACAAAGTCCCCTGGTCGAGATAATAATGTCCCATGATCGAGTATAACAAAGCCCCCTCATCGAGTATGACAAAGGCCCCTGATGGAGTATAACAAAGACAGCTGATGGAGTAAAACAAAGTCCCCTGGTCGAGTATAACAAAGGCCCCTCATCGAGTATAAGAAAGCCCCCTGATCGGATATTACAAAGTCCCTGATCTAGTATAACAAAGTCCCCAGATCGAGTATGACAAAGTCCCCTGGTCGAGTATAAAAAAGAATCCTATTCAAGTATAACAAAGTCTCCTGATCGAGTATAACTATGTCCCGTCATCGAGTATAACAAAGTTCCCTGATCGAGTATAACAAGGACCCCTGATCGAGTATAACAAAGTCCCCTGATCGAGTAAAACAAAGTCCCCTGGTCGAGTATAACAAAGTCCCCTGATCGAGGATGACAAAGCCCCTGATCGAGTATAACAAAGTCCCCTGATCGAGAACAACAATGTCCTCTGATCGAGTATAAAAATTCCCCTGATCAAGTATAATAAAGTCCCCTGATCGAGTATAACAAAGTCCCCTGATCGAGTATAATAAAACCCCCTGACCGAATATAACAAAGTCCCCTGATCGAGTATATCAAACTCCCCTGGTCGAGTATAATAAAGGCCCTGATCGAGCATAACAAAGTCTCATGATCGAGTATAACAAATTCCCCTGGTTCGAGTATAACAAAAGCCCCTGATATAGTATAACAAAGGCTCCTGATTGAGCATAACAAAGCCCCCTGATGAGGTTTAACAAAGTCCCCTGATCGAGTATAGCAAAGGCCCTTGATCGAGTATAACAAATGCCCCTCATTGAGTATAACAAAGTCCCCTCATCGATTATAACAAAGCCACCTGATCGAGTATAACAAATTCCCCTAATCGATTATGAAAAGGCCCTTGATCGAGTATAACAAAGCCCAATCATCGAGTATAACAAAGTCCCATGATCGAGTATAACAACGTCCTCTGGTGGAGGAAAACAAAGCCCCCTGATCAAGTATAACAAAGTCCCGTGGTTGACCATAACAAAGGCCCCTGGTTGAGTATAACAAAGTCCCCTAATCGAATATAACAAAGCCCCCTGAACGAGTATAACAAAGGCCACTGGTCGAGCATAAAAAAGGACCCTGATCGAGTATAACAAAGTCCCCTGATCGAGTATGACAAAGCCCAATCATCGAGTATAACTAAGTCCCCTGATCGAGTATAGCAAAGTCCCCTGGTCCGTGCCGAGTCCCCAGTCTCGGTATGTCATAACAAAGGACCTGGTCGAGGTATAACCAAAGTCCCCTGATCGAGGTATAACAAAGCCCAATCATCGAATTGCAACAAGTCCCTGATCGAGTACTAACAAATTCCTGATCGGTATAACATCCTCATCGAGTATAACAAAGCCAATCATCAGGTAGAACAAAGTCCCTGAAGGGTATAACAAGTCCCACCTGATCGAGTATAACAAAGTCCCCTGATCGAGTAAAACAAAGTCCCCTGGTCAAGTATAACAAAGTCCGCTGATCGAGTATAACAAAGTCCCCTTATCGAGTATAACAAAGCCCAATCATCGAGTATAACAAAGTCTCCTGATCGAGTATAACAAATTCCCATGATCAAGTATAACAAAGTCCCCTGATCGATTATGACAAAGGCCCTTGATTGAGTATAACAAAGGCCCCTGATCAAGAATAACAAAGCCCTTTCATCAGGTATAACAAAGTCCCCTCATCGAGTATAACAAAGTCCCCTGATCGAGTATAACAAAGTCCCCTGGTCGAGTATAACAAAGTCCCCTGATCGAGTACAACAAAGTCTCCTGATCGAGTATAACAAAGGCCCCCGTTTGAGTATAATAAAGTCTCCTGATCGCGTATAACAAAGTCCCGTAACCGAGTATAACACATCCCCTGATCGAGTATAACAAAGCCCAATCATCGAGTAGAACAAAGTCCCCTGAAGGAGTATAACAAAGTCCTCTGATCGAGTAAAATAAAGTCCCCTGGTCAAGTATAATAAAGTCCCCTGATCGAGGATAACAAAGCCCAATGATCGAGTATAACAAAGTCCCCTAATCGAGAATAACACAGTCCCCTGGTCGAGTATAACAAAGTCTCCTGATGGAGTAAAAAAATGTCCAATGATCGAGTAAAACAAAGTCCCCTGGTCGAGTATAACAAATTCCCGTGATCGAGCATAACAAAGCCGCCTGATCGAGTATAAAAAAAGTCCCCTGATCGAGTACAACAAAGTCCCCTGATCGAGTATAACAAAGGCCCCCGGTTGAGTGTAACAAATTCTCCTAATCGAGTATAACAAAGTCCCCTGATCGAGTATAACACATCCCCTGATCGAGTATAACATATCAACTGATCGTATATAACAAAG
>NW_024729957.1:0-28371 GCF_018991925.1 Homarus americanus | reverse complement strand
CAGATCTCATTGTACACTTCTAGCAATTTGTCCAGGTTTCCCTGGTCAAGGTGCTTAATCATCTCGTATCGTATACCGTCAGGTCCAGGAGTAGAGCCCTTGCCCTTTTTAATAGCAAAGGAAAGTTCCTCTGGGGAAAATGCTCGATTGTAGCCCTGTTCGTCCCCGTTCTCGAAGTCGAGATGCAAGAGCTCGGCACGATCACGGAACACGCCGAAGCGTGGATCATGATTGGTGGAGCTACTGGCATCTGCAAACTTCTGGCCTAGGGTGTTGGCAATGGCCTGGGGTTCGTCGAGAATCCGCCCTCCACTACTCACCTGTGGGATAAAACTCCTTCCTCCTTTGGATCTGACCCGGTTTATGGCCGACCATACCTCAGAGGAAGGGGTATCCTTGTTAATAGTGGAGACGAACGCCTGCCAAGACTCTCTCTTACACTCCCTGAGAACCCTCCTAGCCTTGGCTCTAGCTTTTTTATATTCAATTAAGTTTACAAGTGATGGAATTCTATTGAATAAACGACATAGCCTATTTCGCTCACAGACCACTCGTCGGCAGTCTGGTGTCCACCATGGAACTCCAGGCCTGTGGGTTTTTGCAGAAGTCTTAGGAATTGTTAAGTCTGCTGCGTGTATTATAGCTTGTTGTATGTGTGTAATTTTGGTGTTGATGTCTTGTCCAATGGTGTCTATACGAACGGCTCCTGAGTAGGCCCTCCAGTCTGCCTTCCTAAGGTTGTAGCGCACCCCGGGAGTAGCCGTTGGGGCGCCACACTCATAAGAAATGCAGATCGGAAAATGGTCGCTACCCAGAGAGTCGTCGTATGTAGAAAATTTACAATCTAATAGCAAGGCAGCATCAACTATAGAAAGATCTATAGCTGACGCTGTGCCAAATCGTTCGTCCACTCGAGTCGCACTACCGTCATTCAGAAGAGACAGGTTGGAGTTGAGGATAGCTGCAGCCACCTGCTCTCCCCCCCCATCACTCCGGACACTGCCCCACCGCAAATGGCGAGCATTGAGGTCGCCGAGGATCATTTTCTTTCCTGGCAGTTGGTTAAATAGCTCCTCAAGCTCACCATCGTCGATGAGCCCGCCCGGAGGACAGTATAGTGAACAGATGGCAACATAGCCAGTCCGAATCTTAACTCTGCACGCCACAGCCTGCAGGTTCACGTTCAGACTGACTCTTTGCTGGGCGAATGAACTCCGAATGTATAGGGCTACCCCCCTTAGGTTGTCTCCCCTGTAGGACGTGTAGTTGTCGAATACAGGTGGGTCGTCGTGACCCGCAAGTAGCGTCTCTTGTAGGCAAAAAACGTCCGGCCGGAATAATGACATTAGTAAATGAAATTGATCGTTTTTATTCCTAGCACCTCTGCAATTCCACTGTATGATACTGAATTTTAAGTCTGAGAGTTGATATGGTCAGCGTTTTGGGCTTTATTTTTCTTTCCTCTTGTATATGGGGGGGAAAGAGGGTCCGTGGAAGGATCCCCCTCATCAGATGAGCAGTCTCCCGGCTCCAAAGAGCCAGTACTCTGCTCGGTAGGGGCTCCCTGCCCCTGGTGTGGTTGAAAAGCATAAAAGAGTGGTTGTGGTGTTGAGTCTCTTCTCATGCATTCTTGCGATTGCGTTCTCCTCCTTACGTTAGGGTAGATAGGGTCGTGAGTCTGTTTGGTTTTCGGGGTCAGGTATAACTTGTTAGTTTGGGTCTCGTTACTGGTCATAGTTGTATTAGTGTTCTCGTCTTTGGCGTCTGTGGTTGAATAACCGGTGATTGTGGGGTCAGTCTGTGTTGCGATGGTCTTGGTCTCAGTCTGCGTTCCAGTGGTGCACATTTTGGGAGGTGAGGTATTTTTGGATACAGCGGATGCAAAGGACATTCCAGGTGTTGGTGTCTGCAAGGACAACTCCACCTGCATCTTAGCCTCCTTGTAGTCCAAATTTTTCTCTGCTCTCACCTTACTGATCTCATGCTCCCTCAGGTAGGAAGGGCACTTCCTGTCTGAGGCAGCATGCTGACCGGAACAGTGGTAGCATTTTTCCTCCGTCTGTGTACAGTCATCGTCCCTGTGTCCGGTCTGAGCACATTTGGAGCATACCTGGGTGTTACGGCAGGCCTTACCAGTGTGTCCAAACCTTTGGCAGTTGAAACAACGCATTGGGAATGAAATGTATGTTTTGGTCTGGACCCTCTCATATCCTACCAAGACATGAGTGGGCCTAACAAGTCCTTCAAAAGTGAGTACTGCTGTAGTTGATCGTTTGCGTTCACCGTCTGTGGTCTTCCTATTAAATACGTAAGCATCGACGACTCCTTGATCTTTCATGTGGTACTTAATTTCGTCATTTGTCATCCCCTGAAATTCGTAGCTGTTAACTACAACCTTACAGGTGTTGAGAAATGCTGGGATATATGGTTCCACTTTTGTTGTATGAAAAGTTTTAAGATTCAAGGCGTCCCTCATTTGCTGTGCGTCTTTAACAGTAACTTGGAGTTAGCCTTTTCTTGTCTTTCGGACTTTCTCCACGTCCCCTATCTGATCCTTAATGGCCTTCTGTATGATGAATCCATTAATTTTGTCAAACGAGGTAGACGTGTCAATAGTCCGAAAGTGGATTACTCGGGCCTTCTCAGTTGATACTTGTATGTTTCGTCTTTGTTGAGTAGTTTGGTCAGTAGCCGTTACATTGTCTGGGTTTGTCGTTGGTCGTGGCAGTCGTGGGTCTTGATTGGTCTCCCGCCTCTGCCTGTCCCTGCCTGGACGAGCAGAGGGGGGCTTGGTGCTTCCCCTCCCAGAGGGCATGGTTGGGGTGGCTGGGAACCACCCCTTGGGTACAGCTTTGCTTGTTTAATTACATGTATGGTTTAGGTGCACTAAGGTTATGCAAGGCCCTCAGTGCAAAAAAAAATACTTTTACTTAAGGACGACCCCCGAACAGTGGTGTGCCTGCACGATCACAGACGTCACTGCTGGATTGGCCCAGGTTTTCCCCGACCCCCACTGGAGACACACAATCCCACTCCGTGAGGTGCGCACCACTGGGGGGGGCTCTAGCACGAATACTGAATTATGAAAATTCAGCAGGTGCCTCGGCCAGGGTAAGTATTAGAAAAAAGAAGTAAGAGAGAAAGCCCTCCTACCACGTCAGGAAGGACAACAGTTAGCGCTTCCCTCGCAGTTGTGTGGGTCACTCACACTAACTGTGGGGAGGGAATGCTAAGGTTGTCAATCCTGTGCGCTCGTGAGGTGTCAAAAATTGTAAGTGACAGAGCCACTATTAGAATGAATTGATGAATGATGAAATGTTGCAATGCTTTAATTAGCAAGAACAAGTGCAAGTGCAATCGCACAAGATGCAGCGGTCAATGGCGAAGAAAAACCGTTACAGAGTACTGTTCCCGCAAGAACGTCAGTCTCCTCCCGTGCCCAATCAGCCTCTGAACTGGCCCGACTAACTTTTCCTTATATACCGAGCGGGCCGCTCAGGATCAGACTGGCTGCAGCTACGGCTCTCTTACATTGGTTGGGTCCGCGAGACGGCCACCTGGCCTGATCCTGAGCTTGGTATAAAAGACCAAGGTGGCGGGCGGAAATTTAACTCCTATCACGAAAAGCAGCAGCAGCAACATGTCAGGACGCGGCAAGGGAGGCAAAGTGAAGGGCAAGTCAAAGTCCCGTTCTAGCAGGGCCGGACTCCAGTTCCCCGTGGGTAGAATCCACCGTCCCTTGCGTAAGGGCAACTATGCTGAGCGCGTTGGTGCAGGTGCCCCTGTGTACCTTGCAGCCGTCATGGAGTACCTGGCAGCAGAAGTGCTCGAGCTGGCCGGTAACGCCGCCCGCGACAACAAGAAGACCCGCATTATCCCACGTCATCTTCAGCTTGCCATTCGCAATGACGAGGAGCTGAACAAGCTCCTGTCTGGAGTCACCATTGCCCAAGGGGGTGTCCTTCCTAACATCCAAGCTGAGCTCCTCCCCAAGAAGACAGAGAAGAAATAAGAACCCAAGGTTCGTTCACACAAGACAACCTAACCAAACAGGCTCCTTTCGGAGCCACAGGATATCACTTAAAGAGAGAAATATACGACATCAACGTTTTGCAGGATAACACTCTGTGGAAATTGAGTGTAAATGTTTTAGAATGGTGTAGATGTGAAGGGCGGTTGTGGGGGCCTGGGGTGGGGGACTTAAACGGGACTTAGAAGGGCGCAAGAAGCAGCAGCAGCCAGGGAGGCGACCTTATTTTCAGTCAGGTTCATACACAAATAAATACATCAGATTCATTGACAGTACAGTACACATTTACCAGTGTGGGCTAGCCAATTTGGGATAAAGAGCAAGAATGTAATGTCCTCAATGAAGTAATGACATAGTTCAAGATACAATAAGTGAGGTGGCCTGAAGTCTTTGACAGTGTCACATTCAATAATATAGTGCTTTAAAGGTGTATCACAAAGTTTACATGCTGAGTGTTCCGGTATGGGTACAGCGTTACTAACTTGCCAGATGTGTCTGTATCCTAACCTAATTCTGGCCACGACTACATCACACAGGCAGGCAGGAGCAAGTTGTTTGGACACTATTCCTAGCCCCCTTGGTCCCTGTTCACCTACCTACTGTAGCAGTAAGTAGGTACCTGTTGTAAATCGAAAGGTTGCGAATTCGTATTCAGGGAAAGTTGTTGGAGCTTCTAAACTTGAACTGACACAATCCGATGAGTGGTGACCCGAGGATCACAGACACTATCTCTCCCTTCCTAACCTCCTGCTCCTTCCTCTGTCCTCCCAAAATTGAACCATGCTATCGCAAAGGTAATAATACAGGTAGAGACAACAACATATTTTCCTATTGTCTTATTATATAATAATAACAGAAACGCTGCTGCCGCCATCCCGGAGGCTATACATTGTCTCACTGTTCATTCCCTCCACAATTCTTCCTCTTACTTCTTCTTCTTCTTCTTCCATCAATACTTTATTAACGGTGTATGTAAGTTTCACCATGTTTTGCACTACAGCGGTAGAGCAAAGTATATTTTGTTAGCAATAAACCAAAAGCATATTTTATGGCCTAATCATCACTACATAGAACACCACCCATAAAGCATGATACTAGTAGACCACAAAAACTGCTATAAACACCCAAAGCATATTTTATTGCCTAATCATCACTACATAGAACACCACTCATAAAGCATGATACTATTAGACCACAAACTGCTATAAACCCCAATAATATACTATACTAGTGACTCTAATTGTGTTACCCAATATTATAAGAAATAATACTATAAAACATAATAATAAACACACTAATAGTGTATATTAGTTGAATGCACAATCTGATGAGAAGTCAAAAAAAAAAAAAAAAAAATAGCAACAACCTAGAAAGAGTGTAGAGTATTTTTGTGCAAACTATTATACTAGTAGATGGTCTAAGATAACTGTATGTGAAGGAAAAGGTGTGCTCTCCACTCAAACTTTCTTTTTATGAAATCTCCTACTCCCCAGCTGAGCGGTACGCCCAATGGGAAACAAAACGTGGCACATAACACGCCGCCCGCCAGCTCTGGCTCGGTGAATAGGAATCAGTAATCGGGCGGAGTATAAACACCACCGCCGCCAATGTGCTCCTCCCATCTCTGAGGAAATCTGGCGGGCAACTTAGTATTATATTAGCATGTAATAATAATAACAATAATAATAATAATAATACTACTACTACTAATAATAATAATAATAATAATATTAATAATAATAATATTAATAATAATAACATGCAATTTCATTTTATAACACATACTAACAAAATAGTGTATAGCCTACTATACTTAACTATAATAGGTTAGGTTGCGTAGGAGGATCTAAAAAGTACAGTAGTATACACACACACACACACACACACACACTTCGCTACTATATGCCAGACGCTCCCCCGGCTTGACACAACCACTCTCCCTGCTTACCTACCAGCCCCCCCCTTCCCACTGACTTAGTAGAAGTATTTGAAATAGCAAAACGCCTGGACAAACTAAAATTAAAACGCTCTACCACCCCCATTGACTTACCAATGAAACGCTTCAAGGAGTTCTCCCCGGAGCTTGCTAAACCCCTATGCTCCATCATCAATGCTTCTCTCAGTCAAGCCAGATGCCCAGCTGACTGGAAGACCTCTTATGTATCACCAGTGCCCAAGTCAACCAACCCACAATCCTTAAATCAGCTACGACCTATTGCAATCACCCCAATACCCAGCCTAATCTGTGAAAGTTTTGTGTTCGACTGGCTGGGCTTTTGCTGATATTGCAGGAGTCGTAGTAGACCCTCAGCAATTTGGCAACCTGAAAACTTCCTCCACCACTGACTGACTGTCTTGTCAGCTTTCTCGATTACATATACCGCCATCTCGAGAAACGAAAAACGTCTGTAGCTGTCGCCTTCATTGATTTCACTAAAGCGTTCGACCTAGTCGACCACAATATAATCATCAACAAAGCTATTGACCTCGGGCTTCGGAGAAGTCTTATTATACCATGGCTTACAGACTTCCTCAGTGACCGACGCCAAGCTGTACGCTTCCGAGGGGCTGGCTGTCTCCACCTTTCAGTCACTCACCTGTGGCGTCCCCCAAGGCACCAAGATGGGACCACTCTGCTTCCTTATGCTCATCAATGATGCCCTAAGAGAAACCCCTGCTCGCTGGAAATATGTCGACGACTCCACCATTGGGATCAGCGTCAACAATTCTGCTCCAAACTGTACCGCCCTTCAGGATTTATTGAACAGTCTCCAAAACTGGGCCACCAACAACCATGGTTATGCACATCAACCTCTCCTCCGACATTGTCCCACCTCCTTCCATTACTCTAGGTCTGAACACACTCCAGGTTTTAGATTCCACGAAGCTCCTCGGCGTCAACATAGACAACAAACTAAATTAGAAACCACACGTCAGTGAAGTTATCAAATCCTCCAGTTTCCGTCTCCACCTCCTACGCCGACTCAAGTCCCTCGGTGTTCCTGCACACGAGCTCCTCAGTGTTTACACAACATTCATACTTCCCAAGCTCACCTGGTCTTCCTCCCTAAATGCCACACAACGTAAACACCTAGAAAAAGTGCAAAAGAGGCCATGCAAGATTATTCTCTCCCCTTCCTACTCCACATATCAAGAAGCGCTCAACACACTGACCGACCCTTTAGACTCTCACTGACCATCACCACGACCTCATCTGCCAATTTGGTAAGAAGCTTCTACACCGGCTCCTACTACCATCTGAGATCCCTAGTCCGAGAATTGCTCTTCGACACCACAACCGCATCCAGCCCATACGTGCACGAACTGATCGCTATAAGAACAGCCCAGTCCCAACCATTGTAAAAATTATCGATAACTTGTAATAAATCAGTGTACTCACTCCCAGTAAACACTACTCCTTGCACTGTCACTATGTTGAAATGAACTGTAGTTTGAGCTTTTCCCCAGCTAGTTATTATATGTCTTATTTGTGTCACTCATGTTACTTGTATATTATTTGTAATTCGTAACCCATTCCCCAAATATGTAACTGTATATTTTCAGTCTTCTGGCTGCCAAGCTCTTTCAATAAACCGTTAATTATTATTATTATTATTATTATTATTTATATGTTGCCCATACCAACTCACTCCCCTGAACCCTCCTCCCCAGCCGACTATCAACAAGTTCTTGCCATAAGGTACTATCTCATTTGGCAAAGGAATGGAACCAGTGATGAATAGTGGTGAACAGTGCTTAACTCAGTGAAAAACAACTCGGCAGTTGAGTCTTACCCAAGCTAGCTAACCACCTTCACACAGTGAGGTCCCAGGTACCCAGTTATACTTCCCCTGAGACTCCACGATAGAGAGGCCTGGGACCACACCTCATCCACTTGAATGAGTGAGTCATGTCGACCACGTGGTGTCCCCAAGATGCTACGACAACACGTAGTGAATGTTTTGCTACAGCATCATCATGTGAATTTCCTCATAACACCATCTGTGAGGTAACTGCTACATCATCAGGCCCCTCATAACGCCATCTGTGAGGGAGTTACTACACTACGTGTCTGGTGTTCAACATCTCACCTTACCTGATCTACGCGTGCAAACATTAATCTGTATGTTCACTGTGTGCTCCTTCACCTTTCTCTAATGAGGGCTTTTGTTAAACCACCAATGTATGATGTACTAAGTCATTTGTGTCCAATGTATACTTTCGAAAAGCCCTTGTTTGGGGAAGGTAGGAGAGAGTAGTCGTCATTATTGTCCAAGCCACATTATTTATTTCTATATATAAGTAATGTAGGCTGGTTTTTAAATACCTCAATCCCCTAACGGTGCGTTTGTATATTAAGAAATACCGAAGCCATACAGTACAACACCAGCGAATATGAAGTATCACTGTAACCGGCAACTGTTACTCACTCATACCTACATACATATATAGAGTCTTTACAGAATGATAGCAGACACGAGGAAGACGAACAACAAGAGGAGAAGAGTTAGAAGAAAATCAACTTCAAGCTAAGAAGAAGAATACCAAGACATTTCCTCCAAACAAGAAAACAACACACACAATCAAGCCGACCAAACACTGAGAAACCATGGCGGAACCCAACATGCACCGGACGCTTGACCTGACTCTATCCTGCCGCATCCAGGCTAGTTGCTGCTTAAAGTCCCTCACGCAAGCGCTGTTTAGCCACTGCACCTATTCTATCCTCCTAAAATTCACTTCAATCCCCCCTGCCACTAGCATGTATGTATGTATGTATGTATGTATGTATGAATGAATGATAACTGCAACTTTGCGTATTAAAACTCATTACTCTTACCGAAGTAATATAGTGCGTGGTTATGTTATGTCATGTTAGGATAGATTATAAACTACATTGGGTTACATTTCGTGAGGTTCGGTGACGCTACAGGAAGTTAGGTGAGGTACCTGGAGGTTAGGTGAATGTTGACTGACTGACTGACTGACTGACTGACAATTATTAGGAAGTGGTTCCAACACGTTCACACACAACCTATACTCATACCACAAGTCCAGAATTAGAGAGGATCATGTTATTGGATATATTTTCAACGATTTACTCAGTGTCTAACCAACTCTTTAGCGATTTAAATGTGGACCTAAAATTAGGTCCGTATATTTGTTTGTCGTGGTGGTGGTGGTGGTGGTGGTGTGCGCCCGTCCATCAGGTTGATTAACCACCAAAACCATAAAGGGTGCGGCCCTGCCGTTTCAGGGCATACACCACATCCATGGCGGTGACGGTCTTCCTTTTTGCGTGCTCGGTGTAGGTGACGGCGTCACGGATGACGTTCTCCAGAAACACCTTGAGGACGCCGCGGGTCTCCTCGTAGATGAGGCCGGATATACGTTTAACACCTCCACGCCGAGCTAGACGACGAATGGCGGGCTTGGTGATACCCTGGATGTTGTCACGAAGCACCTTACGATGACGCTTGGCGCCACCCTTTCCAAGTCCCTTGCCTCCTTTGCCTCGTCCAGTCATGTTGTTGTGGTTGCTACTACAGGTGGTCCTGGTGTGGCTTCGCCTACTAGAACTAGAAAAATGCTAGTGACAGGGGGGAAGGAGGTTCAGAGGAAGAATAAAGATAGGATGGAAGTGAATTTTAGAAGGAGAGAACAGGTGCAGTGGCTAAACACCGCTTGCGTGAGGGGGTAGGCAAAATGCCCGTGAGGGTGCAACAACAACAATCAGGACGAGGCAGAGGGAGGGCGGGAGCAGGTCCGGGCAAGCAAAGGGCCAACGCGGGTGTTCTGATTGTCGTCCTAGCAGGCAGTGTTGGTAAAACGTAGGAAGAACCGCCCCGCCACGGCGGCGGCGCAAGCCGAGAAACGCAGGTGGACGGACGCACAGGCAGCACACGATCAAATCAAACAGAGAAGGTGAAAATATAGAAATTTTGCTAGTCGTAGGGTTGTTTGGAGAGAGATGAAGGTAAAGTCTTTGAGCTATGTCAAAGAGGAACGGAGCGAGTTGGAGGAAGGGTTTTTTAATCTTTGAGCTTGAAATGTCAAAGTATTCATAGTAAGGAAGGATGAGCGTATCGTAGGAGAGTTTTTAGTAATAGCGGCAGACAGATTTGAGCTTTTTGTCAAATTATGAACGGAGACGAGAATGAGATATAGGTTGAGTGGTTTCAGTCTAGAGTTAGGTCAATTTTATTAAGAATTGGATGTCACAGACGTTGGGTATGTTTGATTAGGTTCTGAGAGTTGTGGGTCTTTTAGCTATGTCAGAGAGAAATGGAGAGAGTTGGAGGAAGAGTTTAGAATCTTTGAGTTTAAAATGTCAAAGTATTCGTAGTGAGGAAGGATGAGTGTATCGTAGGAGAGTTGTTTAGTAATAGCAGGAGGCAGATTTGAGCTATGTCAAATTGTGAACGGAGATGAGAGTGAGATATAGGTTAAGTTTCAGTCTTGAGTTAAGTCGATTTTGTCGAGGTGGCTGATTATAGAAGTTGGGTATGTTTGATTTGGTTTTTGAGAGTTGTAGTGTTAAGAGGGGCTTTGTCTGACGGGGGGATGTTGTGTTTGGAGATTGGTTGTGGGAGGGGGGGAGTTTGTGTTTGGGGATTGATGGGGGTGGCGGTTGTATGTTAATTTTAGGTGAATTAAAATTGCTTGAGGGGGGTTGTTGTGTGAGTGTGTATGTGTTTGTATGTAAATGTAGTAAGGGGAGGGAGGGAGGGTTAGGATAATGTTATAAGGTCAGGTGTGGTTCGGTTGTCGGGAGGAGGGGGGGAGGAGAGGAGAGGAGAGGCGGGCTTAGGAGGTTCTTGGGTTATTTTATAGTATGGTAGGATTACTTGAATGATATGTTTTGTGTTGCTTAAGTTAGGTTAGGTTGATTGGGTTAGGTTAGGTGGGAATCGGTGGGTGTGGGCTGAGGAGAGGATAGGTTATTAGGTTAGGTTGATTTGGTTAGGTTGGGTGGGAATCGTTGGGTGAGGGTTAAGGAGAGGTTAGGTTTAATTTGGGGGGAAATTGTTGGGTGTGGTTATAGGGAAGATATTAATATAAGGGAGGTGGGAGGGGAGTGTTTGGTCTGTTTAATACTTAAAGATGGAAATTCTGGGGTGCAGAGATGAGGTCTAAATTTTCGAGTGACAGTGAGCGAGGTGGTGGTATGAGTGTTGTGTATGCAAATGAGGGAAGGGCAGTTACGTGACTGTGTGTGGGGGAGTCGGGAGGTTGAGGGGAGTGTGCTAGGTTCGTGTCGGGGTTGATTTCTGTTTCCTTTGGGGTAGTGCCGTATAGGTTTACTTTGATTATTGATTTGGTTGGATGAGTGTATTGAATAATTTTTTTGCTGTCAGGTGTATAGGGAGACAGGGGGGAGGTGTTCTTCCTCTTTGGTCTAGGGGTCTTGACCACTATTTCTGTGGGGGGAAGGGCTGCCATTTTATTCTTGGGAGTCTGGGGTGTTAGGGGAGGATCGGGTTTGGTTTGGGTGTTCGTGGTCCGGGAGTTCAACGTAGTCAAGTGGGAGAAGTCGGGTGTAGGCAAGGTCGAGGTGGAGGGGCCGGTATGTTTTGGACTGATTACTTTGGGGGGTGAGGTAATGGTAGAATGGTGAGATAAGTCAGGTGTAGGCATGGCAGAAGTGGAGGGGAGGAGGGAGACAGTGGATTCTCTGGGGGGTGGGGGGGGCATGTTGGTACGGTCGGAGATGGGGGCAGTGGGGAAGATGAGGTCGGGACCGGTTCTGAAGGAGTCAGGAATGTTTATGGTAGGGAGGCCGTTAGCCTTCAAACCCTCAATTACCAGATTTAGAAAAAGTGATCTATTACCGTTGCTTAGGGAATGTGCCAGAAGTATGATGGTGGTGATTTTTGCGTCAGTGTCGGGGGAAGGGAGGGGGGCGGTCAGGTTGTTGGTCCAGCAAGTGCGGGTGGAGAGAGTCGTGGGAGTAGGGAGTGAGTGGTGGGGAGGAGGAGGAGGTGCAGTGGGAGGTGAGGGTAGGCGTAGGCGGGGAGGGAGAGGTGTTGTGCTGTTGTTGAGTCTGATTTGGCACTTGTTGCTGACGGCAGAGTGTGGGCCTTTACAATTGCAGCATCTAGTAACAGTGGCAGTGCAGTTTCTGTATGAGTGGCCTTGATTGGCACATTTTGAACAGGTTAGTGAGTTACTGCAACGGTTGGTGGTATGTCCAAATTGATAGCAGTTGTAGCATTGGTGGACTGGGATGTAGTGTTGGAATTCGATGTTATGTGAGGGGATGATGTTATTGCCGAATTTAATTCCGTTGGATTTCAATTTGATGGCGTCAGTTTGTGTAGCTGTAGTGATTTTCAACATGGGGAGAGTTCCCATCCGGGCTGCATATGTCATTTGGGAGGTGTTGTGTGTGTTGAGTTCTGTCAATAGGTTAGGATTGTCAAGGATATGGGGGATGATTTTTCTACATATGAGGGTGCATTTTGCGCGGTATTCGGGTGAGCTGAGGACCGTTAAGCCATTGTCTTTTAGTTTTTTGTTCAATGCTGGGGAGTGGAATAGGTCGGCGTCTTCGTCATTCTGTACAAATATTTTAATAATGTCGTCATTGGTGAAGGAACGTATTTGGAAGATCAAAGTCAGCTGAAAAATGAGTGAAGCGAGGTCTGTGCACTGTTGGATGGTACGGTCCACTTTGAGTTTAATTGAAGGCATGTTGACTGGTGGAATTGGAGATTTATGGAGATCTCCCCTAACAAATTGTCCCTAATTTCCTGCGCCCCTCACGTAGGGGAGGCCCTGCACTATCACAGAGGTCCCCAGGCGAATCGGCAGGCTGTGCTGACCCCCCGCCCTTCACACAAACACGCACTAGCGAGGTGTGGGGACAGAGGGCGTTTCCAGACGAATACTCCCCTGTACGTCAACTGACAGGGGAATAGGTCCTTTCACGGCACGGAAGATAAAGGTTAGAGTGGTAGAAAAAGGTCTGAAAACTTACTGCTGACTCTTTCTTCACACCAAGCCCCTCAGCAGCATTCGGGGTTCCTAAGGGAGGTCCGATACTGTAGGAGAGGCTCAATGTGTCGATTGAATCAACAGAATTGTCAGTTGGAGAATGGAGTCAGGTGCTTGTGATTTCCAAGGTTGGTGGGAAGGTGGGAGAGGTCCCAGAACTAGCGAATCAGCTATGTCCGTTTGATCTCCGGCTTCCCCGTCGCTCTGCGTGTCTGCTCTCTGTGGTGGTCCTGGCTCCAATGGCTTCGCCCACGGTTTGGTGGGAGTAGGTGGCGTGCTGTGGACGCAGCGGTAGTATCGTTCATCCAAGGCCGTCCCTCCCTCTTGGAGGTGGGGCGTAGCTTGCGGATGACGCATGCGGCACTCGTGGCCAATGAGGTGGCCACTGAGGTGGAGAATGTCTGTATATAACCTCCTGCTGGACCCGGAACTCTGAAGACCGCCCTCTCCCTTGTACCATTGTTGGCCATCTTCCCGGACCGGACCACCCACGACTGTCATCGTCCACAACAACTCACGAGCGTTCTCGGTTTATCGAGCATTAGCTTGCCCTCCCCACTGGTGGTGTGAGTGACCCACACTCCAGCTGGAGAGCAGTTATAGCGCGATATTCCCGGCGTGGTTTGAGCTCTTTTCCTTCTACTACCATTTTTCCTTTTTCGCTCTGGCCTAGGGACCTGCACCCTCAAAAGTGTATTCGTCCTGCGGTCCCCCCTGTAACTGTTCACCTCCCTCCCAGGAGATTGTGAACACGAAAGGGGGTCGGAGCAAAACCCTCCCCAGCCGAGTCTTTCCAGGAAAACCGTGATCGTGCGGGTCCACCTGGAAAGAGGGTCGCAATCCTTATCCTTCCCAAATAGGCACACTTAGCTCACGTCTATAAGTGAGCAGTCACATACACTAGGAAGTAGGCTTCCCCAATCGGGGCTCCGTGAGAGAAGCTCAGGAACCACTCTACGACCACCAGCTAGTGGGGAGTGCTGTAATTCCTTTGCTGTTTACTCAACCGGAATAGGTAGGATCTAAAACAACAACAACAACAACAACAACAACAACAACAACCCGGTTATGGAGCGCGTACGCCCTCCTAACCGCGATCCCCGCCTGAACCGCCAACCTGACGACCCGAACCACGACAGGCTTCGCACAGAGAAAGCAGACCAGTTACGCGCCTTCAACGAAGCCCTGAAAAGCAGGAACTCTGCCACCACCTCCAACAACTCCACCACCACCACCACCTCCACCACCACCACCACTGCTACCGCTACTGAGGACAACTGGACGAAGGTAGAAAATAAGAAACGCCGACGTGCCCTTTCGGGAAACGATTGCCGTCAAGCAGCCCCCAAGGCACCCATCACCACCACCAGCTCACCTCCAACGACACTGCCAAAATTCCGGATCACGAAAACGGACGCAAAAACAACATATGCCGCCGTCACAGAGATGGAAAAGCAAAACCCACTGGCCAAGTTCTCAGTGCGGCCCAACCTAAAGGGGGAGATGATCGTTCACCCCAAAGACAAGAACTCCGCCACCACCCTCGACACTTACCTACAAAACACCACCACCATTACTTCAACCAAGCTAGACCCCGCCCAGAAACTGATGAAGTCGGTAGTCCTCCGGTACCCAAAGGAACTACCTCTCGAACCCCTGGAGAACCACCCGAAGATCCTAAAAGCCGAGAGATGCTCTCCCCTGTCCGACAAGACGGCCACCACGAAACAAGTCCTCATAACGCACTACGGCTCACCCCCCAGCACCATAGACCTCAAAACCTGGGGGATCTACGAAGTGAGGCCCTTCGTCCCAGAGCCCCTGCGATGCTTCAGATGCCAGAAATACGGGCACCATCAGACAAGGTGCACGTACAGGGAAATCTGCGCAGTCTGCGCACAGAAGCACGGCACACAGTCCTGCCTCACCAAACTGAAAAATGGGGAAAAAATTGCCCCCAAGTGTGCCAACTGCGGGGGCAAACACCACGCCTGGAATCCTGGATGCTCCGAGAGAACAAAGAGGGTCCAGGCAAACCGACCAGCAGCAAGACCGGCCCCCACCGCCTACACACCAGCCCCACCAAGTACCTTCGTGTGGGGAACCCAAAGGCCCAAACAACAAAGACAACCTCCTCAGCCAGTCAACACCCAAAGTGCAGCCCAGTTTCCTGGCCTCACTACAGCCACACCTCAGCCACCCAAGCAGCAGAGAACGACAACCACGAGAAAGACAAAAGAAGCACACACCAAGGCACCAGAAGGAATGATACACATATCAGACCTAGCCAATGTACTGACGACCTTCGCGGAGGGCCTAGCCGGACTACTGGGCCACAAGATCCAACCCACACAGCTCCAAATACTCATGGGGAGCGTCCTCGGGCAAGTCGCCACAGCTCCAGCCACCTCAGTGGAGGAAGCCACGCCGGTCCGCACACGAGTAACAGCCGAGGTACACTCTACACCGAAGAAGGCCACCAGAGAACCCAAGACACCGACAGCTCCCAAGATACCGACAGCTCCCAGAAAGAAACTGGACGTTTCAACTCCCCTGAACCGAACCACGGCCCAGAAGGCAAAAACCACAGAACACGAAGACATGGACCTGATTCAGTTGGAATCGAACTTGGACATCTCCATCGAGGACCACCAGAAGTCCCCGATGAAACAGTGGTGGAAAACGTCAGCACCCTGAACATCCTAACATGGAATGCTCAGGGCATCAAAAACAAGAAACACCTCCTACAAGAAGCAGCAGCCAAGGACAAGCTTGACATCATACTCCTACAAGAAACACTTCTACAAGAACACCACGGTTTCAAATTCAGCGGTTACAAGACATACAGGAGGCATTTCACGCAGGCGTCAACAAGAGGATGTATGATCTTGGTCAAGTCAAGCATACCCTCCGCCGATGTCACGCAGCAATTTCCATGTGGGGAAAACATCGAGACACAGGCCGTCAAAGTAACCCTCCAAGAACGGGAATTAACTGTTCACAACATCTACAAGAACCCAAGGGGCTCACTGGAGGTTACTCAATTATTTGCTTCGGCCGCCGACCACGCCACACTCATAGGAGGGGATTTCAACGCACATCATCCCTTCCTAAGCTCGGCAAGCCCCACAAATGAAGACGGCCTACACCTATACACCACCTTTCAAGATACACCCGAGATCTGCCTCCTGAACACCGGAGAGCCCACCCACACTAGGGGAGGAAGGCTAGATCTAACCTTCGTCTCCAGTGCACTACAGCCTTCGGCCTCCTGGCAGATACACCCCACGCTGACCAGTGACCACTTCGCCACCCTAACAACGCTGAAGGTGAACAAACTCCCCACTCCACCCCCCCCGAGATGGAGATACAACACTCAAAAGGCAGACTGGGGACTCTTCAAGAAACACCTGGCTAAGTGGCGCGAAAAATCACAGCCGGCCGGCGCAGCACCCGCGGATGAGACAACCCTCCACCACCAATTGGTCGAGGCGTTTCACCTAGCGGCAGAAGAGGCTATCCCAAAAACAAAACCCACATCAAGACAGTACAATGATTACTGGTACTACTGTCCCAGGGTGAAAGAACTCAACCACAGAGTGAACATGGCCCGAAGAAACTACAGGAGACATCCCACGGCAACAAACAGACATCTCCTGCAAGTCATAGTCAAGGATACCAGGGAAGAGAAGGAAGAAATTAAAAACGCAAGCTGGCTCAAGTGGTGCTCCGAACTGAACGAGCACACCACCCTTGGCAAGATGTGGGCCCAGATCCGAAGGGCATCTGGGAAGGCAACACCACCACCACCAACTCATCCCAACCCAGAAGAGGAAGCCGAGAGACTTGCAAAACTGTTCTCTGACCGAGCAGCAACGAAGAACCTCCCGAGACAGGCGGAGGAGACACAACGGCGTCTGCGACAGATCAGACTCCAGATGATCGAAGAGGCCTGCAACAGTGAAGATGACACTGACAGACCATTCAACCAGCAAGAACTCCAGAAGTCGCTAAAACGAAGCAAGGATACAGCTCCAGGGGCCGACAGGATAACCTACTCCATGCTCTCTCATGCCGGTACAGCCGGACACGAGGCTCTGCTGCAAGCCATCAATGCTTCGTGGACAGCACAAAGACTCCCACCGGAATGGAAGAAGGCAGATATACAGCCCATTCCGAAGCCCAGAGAACCAGACAAGCCGAGGCCCATCTCCCTTCTCAGCTGCATAGCGAAGACCGGAGAAAGAATGGCTCTCAACCGACTCAAGTGGAAAGTAGGCAGCCCACACCCTCACATCTTTGCTTACACCGAGAACACCGGCACAGGCAACAACATCGCCGAGATACTCAGCACAGTGGACAACAAACCAGCTCTGGTGGTCTTCCTCGACCTGGAGAAAGCCTTCGAACTAGCAAATCCTTTGGCCATTACAACTACGCTCGCTAAAAAAGGCGTCAAAGGAAGGTTGCTGGGGTGGATCCAGAACTACCTCACACAGAGAGAAGCACGAGTACGCTTTCAGGGAGCAACCTCAAGCTACAGGGTCCACGAAAACGGAACCCCACAAGGAGGCATCCTCAGTCCAATGCTGTTCAATGTCCTGATGGAAAATCTAGTCAAACTTCCCTTCAGACAAACAGCCAAGCTCCTATGCTATGCAGACGACTTACAGCTTATAGTAAGAGGATCGAACAGACTAGCCAACACGCAACACGCACTCCAACTTATAGAAGAGGAGTGCAACAGACTTGGACTCAAGATAAATCCAGCCAAGTCGAAAGCGATGGCCATCTGCACAGACACACCAGACAAGACGCTCTCCATACAAAACACGCCGGTAGTCTGGACCAACGCCCACCAGTGTCTTGGAATCTGGTTTGACCAGAAACTCACCTTCAAGCCGCAACTCGAGTATCTCAGGCACAGGACGAAGAGCAGACACAATATAATGAGGTCGCTCACCAGCAAATCCGCAGGAGCAAACCTTCATGTGCTCAAAGCCTACTACACAGCCGCCATCAGATCGCTGGTAGATTACAGTGCTCCAGCACTCATTGGACTGAGAGAAGACCAAATAGCTAAGCTAGAAGTCATTCAAAACAATGCTCTCAGGACCATGCTCGGAGCACCCATGTGGACCAGAATTTGCAATCTGCAAATGGAAACCGAGCTACCACCCCTGGCAGTACGAGTCAAGCAGGTGACAGCCGGTCTCCTCGCCAAAATCTGCAGAGCAGACAAGCCCACAGCTGCCAAGATTCGAATCAGTGCCTCCCTCCACCTCGACCACAGAGTGCGAGGGGCCACCTGGTCGCACGAGGCAAGCGAGGTCATCCGACACCTGCAAGCAGAAACACTCGTCAAGAACAACCAAGACACACGAGACAATGGTTACACTGTTCCTCCACCATGGAGCCCTCCACCAGCCACACTCAAATTCACCGACCTCGGCGACAGTAAAGCCAACCTCCAGAAGGAGGACCTCAAAAAAATATCTCTCCAAGCCATAGCCACCGAGACACCGGCTGATGCAGCATCATACTTCACAGACGGCTCGGTGGACCCAAAACATCACAGATCCGGAGCGGCCTTCTACACCCAAGGTCAGACCCTCAAATGGAGACTTTCCAACGACTGCTCCACCCTACAAACAGAACTGGTAGCAATCTCAAAGGCCCTACAACACGCTGCAACACAACACAACAAGTCCGTCATAATTCACACGGACTCGAAATCGGCCATGCAAGCGCTGCAACACAGTCAACCAAGAGACAACGTCCACATCATCACCTCGATCCTCGCACAGCTACAGGAATTCCAAAGCCAAAACCGACCAGTCGTCTTACACTGGATTCCCAGTCATGTAGGGATCGGAGGAAACGACGTGGCAGACGAAGCAGCCAAGGCAGCTACACGTTCCAGTAGCGTACACATCCAAGTTCCAGCAAGTGTGCAACAGATCAAAAATCACCTCAGAAAGACTACCAAGCTCCACATCAAAAAGAGCTTCCTTCATGCACTCAACGCTGGTTCCCAATCAGCCAAATGGTACCTGGCGGCCACAAAAGGGGAACCACCTTTCGCAGACAAGAAAACTCCAAGACAAACCCAAGTCAGCCTTCACCGACTACGACTAGGGTACAAGTGCTCCTGGCAGATGATCGGAAATGACGTCACGGAATGCACCTACTGTCAGGAGCCAGCAGCCAACCCACTTGAACACTATCTCCTCGATTGCGAGGTCACACAAAGCCTCCGAGACAGAACTCAAATCTCCCAAGAAACACACACAACACCAGCGGCCACTCTAACCCGAAAGGCCCACACAGACCACATTCACCACCTACTCCGGGTCATCACACGATACCCACCACCCAGATAGCTTAGAAAGCATCCTCTCCCAGCAAGTGCGGACCCCAGTTCGGGGGGCGCGCCACTCCGAGGCTGACCACGTCCAAGAGTGGGGGCCGGTGGTAAGCGTCCACTGATCGGGGGTCCGCTCACACTTGCAACCTGCAGTATCCCTCCAATCTGCAGGTGGGACCACCTCCAATCCCAATCCGGTCTGGCTGCTCCTGGAGCTCCAGCCGGAACCACCAAACGGGCCGCCTATAGGCAAAGGCCCGTGTCGGACTACGGTCCGACAATCTATACAACAACAACAACAACCAGGCCGCCCGTATTTACTATTTCGTCGTCGAGATGGCCCGTACTAAACAGACTGCCCGCAAGTCCACTGGAGGCAAGGCTCCACGGAAGCAGCTTGCCACCAAGGCAGCTCGCAAGTCCGCCCCAGCCACCGGTGGTGTCAAGAAGCCCCATCGTTACAGGCCCGGAACCGTCGCCCTTCGTGAGATCCGTCGTTACCAGAAGAGCACAGAGCTACTCATCAGGAAGCTGCCCTTCCAGCGCCTGGTGCGTGAGATCGCCCAGGATTTCAAGACTGACCTGCGCTTCCAGTCGTCTGCCGTCATGGCTCTGCAGGAAGCCTCTGAGGCTTACCTGGTGGGTCTTTTCGAGGACACCAACCTGTGTGCCATTCACGCCAAGCGCGTTACCATCATGCCCAAGGACATCCAGCTGGCCCGGCGCATCCGCGGAGAGCGTGCTTAAGTCCTCTTCCTTGGGGAAAAAGAAAAAGCACAACAAAACCTACCAGACATCTATAACTCGGCCCTTCTCAGGGCCAAAGAACTGTTCTGAAGATAATTTTCATGACAATCGAAATGGTTGGTGGTAGGAGAGCGTTAATTTCGGTTACCCAAATCGCCTAACGGTAAGTTGGTAACATTCGTGCAGGCACGAATGTATAGTAGGTCATCAATTCGGGAGGTGGGTGGGTGCAACAAACAAGAGCTAGTAACAAATAAATGTATAAAGAATAAGTAAGTAAATAAATAAATAAAATAAAAGAAAATACAATAAAATACAATAAAATAAAATAAATTGTTTACATGAAATAGGCGTGCTGCAAACATGAAATGAAGCCCAAACACACTCCATGTATGTCACTTTGCAGTGGGTGTAAAAGTACTCCACGCAGAATTTATTTATTTATTTATTATGTTTCGATTTAGTCCGGTTTCTACGCCAATAGAGAATGCAGATTATTATAATTTTTTTTTTTTTTTATTTCCCTCTCAATATATCACTGTCGGTAACTGTCTCTTTAACATGTAACTGTGGCTCCGATGGAGCCGATTAAGTTGTAGTAGTGGGATGGCGTGTTTGTTGTGCACAAGTAACCTCTTACTTGGAAGAGGTGTACTTGGTGACAGCCTTGGTGCCCTCAGACACGGCATGCTTGGCCAGTTCACCGGGCAGCAAGAGTCGGACAGCTGTCTGGATTTCCCGACTTGTAATGGTGGAGCGTTTGTTGTAGTGCGCCAGGCGGGAAGCTTCGGCAGCGATGCGCTCGAAGATGTCGTTCACGAAAGAGTTCATGATGGACATAGCTTTGGAGGAGACTCCTGTGTCGGGGTGCACTTGCTTCAGTACCTTGTAGATGTAGATGCTGTAGCTTTCCTTCCTCCTGCGCTTCTTCTTCTTGTCACCCTTGGCAATGGCCTTCTGGGCCTTTCCAGCCTTCTTGGCAGCCTTTCCGGAAGTTTTGGGAGGCATGGCGGCACAGTTACTCGTGGCGCGGAGCGAGAGAATTGAAAACTGGCCCGACTAACTTTTCCTTATATACCGAGCGGGCCGCTCAGGATCAGACTGGCTGCAGCTACGGCTCTCTTACATTGGTTGGGTCCGCGAGACGGCCACCTGGCCTGATCCTGAGCTTGGTATAAAAGACCAAGGTGGCGGGCGGAAATTTAACTCCTATCACGAAAAGCAGCAGCAGCAACATGTCAGGACGCGGCAAGGGAGGCAAGGTGAAGGGCAAGTCAAAGTCCCGTTCTAGCAGGGCCGGACTCCAGTTCCCCGTGGGTAGGATCCACCGTCTCTTGCGTAAAGGCAACTATGCTGAGCGTGTTGGTGCAGGTGCACCTGTGTACCTTGCAGCCGTCATGGAGTACCTGGCAGCAGAAGTGCTCGAGCTGGCCGGTAACGCCGCCCGCGACAACAAGAAGACCCGCATTATCCCGCGTCATCTTCAGCTTGCCATTCGCAATGACGAGGAGCTGAACAAGCTCCTGTCTGGAGTCACCATTGCCCAAGGGGGTGTCCTTCCTAACATCCAAGCTGTGCTCCTCCCCAAGAAGACAGAGAAGAAATAAGAACCCAAGGTTCGTTCACACAAGACAACCTAACCAAACAGGCTCCTTTCGGAGCCACAGGATATCACTTAAAGAGAGAAATATACGACATCAACGTTTTGCAGGATAACACTCTATTTTACGTGTAATTAGCATAGTATTGTGGAAATAGAGTGAAATTGATTTTGAATGGTGTAGATGTGAAGGGCGGTTGTGGGGGCCTGGGGTGGGGGACTTAAACGGGACTTAGAAGGGCGCGCAGCAGCAGCAGCAGCAGCAGCAGCCAGGGAGGCGACCTTATTTTCACTCTGGTTCATTGACAGTACACATTTACCAGCAGCATACATTGGAGTCATATTGTAATTGTAGACTAATCAGTGTGGGCAAGCTAGCCAATTTGGGATAAACAGCAAGAATGTAATGTCCTCAATGAAGTAATGACATAGTTCAAGATACAATAAGTGAGGTGGCCTGAAGTCTTTGACAGTGTCACATTCAATAATATAGTGCTTTAAAGGTGTATCACAAAGTTTACATGCTGAGTGTTCCGGTATGGGTACAGCGTTACTAACTTGCCAGATGTGTCTGTATCCTAACCTAATTCTGGCCACGACTACATCACACAGGCAGGCAGGAGCAAGTTGTTTGGACACTATTCCTAGCCCCCTTGGTCCCTGTTCACCTACCTACTGTAGCAGTAAGTAGGTACCTGTTGTAAATCGAAAGGTTGCGAATTCGTATTCAGGGAAAGTTGTTGGAGCTTCTAAACTTGAACTGACACAATCCGAGGAGTGGTGACCCGAGGATCACAGACACTATCTCTCCCTTCCTAACCTCCTGCTCCTTCCTCTGTCCTCCCAAAATTGAACCATGCTATCGCAAAGGTAATAATACAGGTAGAGACAACAACATATTTTCCTATTGTCTTATTATATATTAATAACAGAAACGCTGCCGCCATCCCGGAGGCTTTACATTGTCTCACTGTTCATTCCCTCCACAATTCTTCCTCGTACTTCTTCTTCTTCTTCTTCTTCTTCTTCTTCTTCTTCCATGAATACTTTATTAACGGTGTATGTAAGTTTCACCATGTTTTGCACGACAGCGGTAGAGCAAAGTATATTTTGTTAGCAATAAACCAAAAGCATATTTTATGGCCTAATCATCACTACATAGAACACCACCCATAAAGCATGATACTAGTAGACCACAAAAACTGCTATAAACACCCAAAGCATATTTTATTGCCTAATCATCACTACATAGAACACCACCCACAAAGCATGATACTAGTAGACCACAAAAACTGCTATAAACACCCAAAGCATATTTTATTGCCTAATCATCACTACATAGAACACCACTCATAAAGCATGATACTATTAGACCACAAACTGCTATAAACCCCAATAATATACTATACTAGTGACTATAATTGTGTTACCCAATATTATACGAAATAATACTATAAAACATAATAATAAACACACTAATAGTGTATATTAGTTGAATGCACAATCTGATGAGAAGTAAAAAAAAAAAAAAACAACATAACAATAACCTAGAAAGAGTGTAGAGTATTTTTGTGCAAACTATTATACTAGTAGATGGTCTAAGATAACTGTATGTGAAGGAAAAGGTGTGCTCTCCACTCAAACTTTCTTTTTATGAAATCTCCTACTCCCCAGCTGAGCGGTACGCCCAATGGGAAACAAAACGTGGCACATAACACGCCGCCCGCCAGCTCTGGCTCGGTGAATAGGAATCAGTAATCGGGCGGAGTATAAACAACACCGCCGCCAATGTGCTCCTCCCATCTCTGAGGAAATCTGGCGGGCAACTTAGTATTATATTAGCATGTAATAATAATAACAATAATAATAATAATAATATACTACTACTACTACTAATAATAATAATAATAATAATAATATTAATAATAATAATATTAATAATAATAACATGCAATTTCATTTTATAACACATACTAACAAAATAGTGTATAGCCTACTATACTTAACTATAATAGGTTAGGTTGCGTAGGAGGATCTAAAAAGTACAGTAGTATACACACACACACACACACACACACACACACACACACACACACACACACACACACACATACATATAGACAACAAACTAAATTAGAAACCACACGTCAGTGAAGTTATCAAATCCTCCAGTTTCCGTCTCCACCTCCTACGCCGACTCAAGTCCCTCGGTGTTCCTGCACACGAGCTCCTCAGTGTTTACACAACATTCATACTTCCCAAGCTCACCTATGCCTCCTCCACCTGGTCTTCCTCCCTAAATGCCACACAACGTAAACACCTAGAAAAAGTGCAAAAGAGGCCATGCAAGATTATTCTCTACCCTTCCTACTCCACATATCAAGAAGCGCTCAACACACTGACCCCTTTAGACTCTCACTGACCATCACCACGACCTCATCTGCAAATTTGGTAAGAAGCTTCTACACCATCCCCGACACCGGCTCCTACTACCACCTGAGATCCCTAGTCCGAGAATTGCTCTTCGACACCACACCCGCATCCAGCCCAGCCCATACGTGCACGAACTGATCGCTATAAGAACAGCCCAGTCCCAACCATTGTAAAAATTATCGATAACTTGTAATAAATCAGTGTACTCACTCCCAGTAAACACTACTCCTTGCACTGTCACTATGTTGAAATGAACTGTAGTTTGAGCTTTTCCCCAGCTAGTTATTATATGTTTTATTTGTGTCACTCATGTTACTTGTATATTATTTGTAATTCGTAACCCATTCCCCAAATATGTAACTGTATATTTTCAGCCTTCTGGCTGCCAAGCTCTTTCAATAAACCGTTAATTATTATTATTATTATTATTATTTATATGTTGGCCCATACCAACTCACTCCCCTGAACCCTCCTCCCCACCGGACTATCAACAAGTTCTTGCCATAAGGTACTATCTCATTTGGCAAAGGAATGGAACCAGTGATGAATAGTGGTGAACAGTGCTTAACTCAGTGAAAAACAACTCGGCAGTTGAGTCTTACCCAAGCTAGCTAACCACCTTCACACAGTGAGGTCCCAGGTACCCAGTTATACTTCCCCTGAGACTCCACGATAGAGAGGCCTGGGACCACACCTCACCCACTTGAATGAGTGAGTCATGTCGACCACGTGGTGTCCCCAAGATGCTACGACACCACGTAGTGAATGTTTTGCTACAGCATCATCATGTGAAGTTCCTCATAACACCATCTGTGAGGTAACTGCTACATCATCAGGCCCCTCATAACGCCATCTGTGAGGGAGTTACTACACTACGTGTCTGGTGTTTAACATCTCACCTTACATTATCTACGCGTGCAAACATCAATCTGTATGTTCACTGTGTGCTCCTTCACCTTTCTCTAATGAGGGCTTTTGTTAAACCACCAATGTATGATGTACTAAGTCATTTGTGTCCAATGTATACTTTCGAAAAGCCCTTGTTTGGGGAAGGTAGGAGAGAGTAGTCGTCATTATTGTCCAAGCCACATTATTTATGTCTATATATAAGTAATGTAGGCTGGTTTTTAAATACCTCAATCCCCTAACGGTGCCGTTTGTATATTAAGAAATACCGAAGCCATACAGTACAACACCAGCGAATATGAAGTATCACTGTAACCGGCAACTGTTACTCACTCATACCTACATACATATATAGAGTCTTTACAGAATGATAGCAGACACGAGGAAGACGAACAACAAGAGGAGAAGAGTTAGAAGAAAATCAACTTCAAGCTAAGAAGAAGAATACCAAGACATTTCCTCCAAACAAGAAAACAACACACACAATCAAGCCGACCAAACACTGAGAAACCATGGCGGAACCCAACATGCACAGGACGCTTGACCTGACTCTATCCTGCCGCATCCAGGCGAGTTGCTGCTTAAAGTCCCTCACGCAAGCGCTGTTTAGCCACTGCACCTATTCTATCCTCCTAAAATTCACTTCAATCCCCCCTGCCACTAGCATGGTATGTATGTATGTATGTATGTATGAATGAATGATAACTGCAACTTTGCGTATTAAAACTCATTACTCTTACCGAAGTAATATAGTGCGTGGTTATGTTATGTCATGTTAGGATAGATTATAAACTACATTGGGTTACATTTCGTGAGGTTCGGTGACGCTACAGGAAGTTAGGTGAGGTACCTGGAGGTTAGGTGAATGTTGACTGACTGACTGACAATTATTAGGAAGTGGTTCCAACACGTTCACACACAACCTATACTCATACCACAAGTCCAGAATTAGAGAGGATCATGTTATTGGATATATTTTCAAAGATTTACTCAGTGTCTAACCAACTCTTTAGCGATTTAAATGTGGACCTAAAATTAGGTCCGTATATTTGTTTGTCGTGGTGGTGGTGGTGGTGTGCGCCCGTCCATCAGGTTGATTAACCACCAAAACCATAAAGGGTGCGGCCCTGCCGTTTCAGGGCATACACCACATCCATGGCGGTGACGGTCTTCCTTTTTGCGTGCTCGGTGTAGGTGACGGCGTCACGGATGACGTTCTCCAGAAACACCTTGAGGACGCCGCGGGTCTCCTCGTAGATGAGGCCGGATATACGTTTAACACCTCCACGCCGAGCTAGACGACGAATGGCGGGCTTGGTGATACCCTGGATGTTGTCACGAAGCACCTTACGATGACGCTTGGCGCCACCCTTTCCAAGTCCCTTGCCTCCTTTGCCTCGTCCAGTCATGTTGTTGTGGTTGCTACTACAGGTGGTCCTGGTGTGGCTTCGCCGAAAGAAGAAGAAAAATGCTAGTGACAGGGGGGAAGGAGGTTCAGAGTGGCTTCGCCCACGGTTTGGTGGGAGTAGGTGGCGTGCTGTGGACGCAGCGGTAGTATCGTTCATCCAAGGCCGTCCCTCCCTCTTGGAGGTGGGGCGTAGCTTGCGGATGACGCATGCGGCACTCGTGGCCAATGAGGTGGCCACTGAGGTGGAGAATGTCTGTATATAAGCCCGCCCGGTTATGGAGCGCGTACGCCCTCCTAACCGCGATCCCCGCCTGAACCGCCAACCTGACGACCCGAACCACGACAGGCTTCGCACAGAGAAAGCAGACCAGTTACGCGCCTTCAACGAAGCCCTGAAAAGCAGGAACTCTGCCACCACCTCCAACAACTCCACCACCACCACCACCTCCACCACCACCACCACTGCTACCGCTACTGAGGACAACTGGACGAAGGTAGAAAATAAGAAACGCCGACGTGCCCTTTCGGGAAACGATTGCCGTCAAGCAGCCCCCAAGGCACCCATCACCACCACCAGCTCACCTCCAACGACACTGCCAAAATTCCGGATCACGAAAACGGACGCAAAAACAACATATGCCGCCGTCACAGAGATGGAAAAGCAAAACCCACTGGCCAAGTTCTCAGTGCGGCCCAACCTAAAGGGGGAGATGATCGTTCACCCCAAAGACAAGAACTCCGCCACCACCCTCGACACTTACCTACAAAACACCACCACCATTACTTCAACCAAGCTAGACCCCGCCCAGAAACTGATGAAGTCGGTAGTCCTCCGGTACCCAAAGGAACTACCTCTCGAACCCCTGGAGAACCACCCGAAGATCCTAAAAGCCGAGAGATGCTCTCCCCTGTCCGACAAGACGGCCACCACGAAACAAGTCCTCATAACGCACTACGGCTCACCCCCAGCACCATAGACCTCAAAACCTGGGGGATCTACGAAGTGAGGCCCTTCGTCCCAGAGCCCCTGCGATGCTTCAGATGCCAGAAATACGGGCACCATCAGACAAGGTGCACGTACAGGGAAATCTGCGCAGTCTGCGCACAGAAGCACGGCACACAGTCCTGCCTCACCAAACTGAAAAATGGGGAAAAAATTGCCCCCAAGTGTGCCAACTGCGGGGGCAAACACCACGCCTGGAATCCTGGATGCTCCGAGAGAACAAAGAGGGTCCAGGCAAACCGACCAGCAGCAAGACCGGCCCCCACCGCCCACACACCAGCCCCACCAAGTACCTTCGTGTGGGGAACCCAAAGGCCCAAACAACAAAGACAACCTCCTCAGCCAGTCAACACCCAAAGTGCAGCCCAGTTTCCTGGCCTCACTACAGCCACACCTCAGCCACCCAAGCAGCAGAGAACGACAACCACGAGAAAGACAAAAGAAGCACACACCAAGGCACCAGAAGGAATGATACACATATCAGACCTAGCCAATGTACTGACGACCTTCGCGGAGGGCCTAGCCGGACTACTGGGCCACAAGATCCAACCCACACAGCTCCAAATACTCATGGGGAGCATCCTCGGGCAAGTCGCCACAGCTCCAGCCACCTCAGTGGAGGAAGCCACGCCGGTCCGCACACGAGTAACAGCCGAGGTACACTCTACACCGAAGAAGGCCACCAGAGAACCCAAGATACCGACAGCTCCCAAGATACCGACAGCTCCCAGAAAGAAACTGGACGTTTCAACTTCCCTGAACCGAACCACGGCCCAGAAGGCAAAAACCACAGAACATGAAGACATGGACCTGATTAAGTTGGAATCGAACTTGGACATCTCCATCGAGGACCACCAGAAGTCCCCGATGAAACAGTGGT
>NW_024729956.1:0-21336 GCF_018991925.1 Homarus americanus | reverse complement strand
CCTGTTCGAGTGTAACAAAGTCCCCTTATCGAGTATAACAAATTCACCTTATCGAGTAACAAAGTCCCCTTATCGAGTACAACAAAGTCCCCTAATCGAGTATAACAAAGTCCTCGGTCCAGTATTGCAAAGGGCCCTGAGCGAGTAAGACAAAGTCCCCTAATCGAGTGTAACAGAGCCCCCTGCTCGAGTATAACAAAGTCCCCTGGTCGAGTATAGTAAAGTCCCCTAGTCGAGTATAACAAAGCCTCCTGATTGAGTATAACAAAGTCCCCTGATCGATTATAACAAAGCTCCCTGCTCGAGTATAACAAAGTCCCCTGATCGAGTCTAAAAAGGCCTCTAATCGAGTAAAAGAAAGTCCCCTGATCGAGTATAACAAAGCCGCCTAATCGAGTATAACAAAGTCCCCTGGTCAAGTATAACAAAGTCCCCTGTTCGAGTCTAACAAAGTCCCCTTATCGAGTAAAACAAATTCCCCTTATCGAGTATAACAAAGTCCCTGATCGAGTATAACAAAGTCCCAAGATCGAGCATACCAAAGTCCCCTAATCGATTATAACAAAGTCCCCCGGTCGAGCATACCTAAGTCCCCTGATCGAGTATAACAAAGTCACTTGATGGAAAATAACAAAGCCCGGCTGGATGAGTATAACAAAGTCCCTTCATCGAGTATAAAAACGTCCCCTGGCCCAGTATAACAAAGTCCCTAGATCGAGCATACCAAAGTCCCCTGACCGATTATAACAAAGTCCCCCTGTCGAGTATAGCAAAGGGCCCTGATCGTGTAAGACAAAATCCCCTGATTGAGTATAAGAAAGTCCCCTGATCGAGTATGACAAAGCCCCCTGATCGAGTATAACAAAGTTCCCTGATCGAGTATAACAAAGTCCCCTGATCGAGTATAACAAAGTCCCCTGGTCCAGTATAACAAAGTCCCCTGATCGAGTATAACATATCCCCTGATCGAGTATAACAACGTCTCCCTGGCCTAGTTTAACAAAGTCCCCAGATCGAGCATAACAAAGTTCCCTAATCGATTATAACAAAGTCCCCTGGTCGAGTATAACAAAGGGCGCTGATCGAGTAAGACTAAGTCCCCTCATCGAGTATAACAAAGTCCCCTGATCCTAGTATAACAAAGCCCCCCTGGACGAGTATAACAAAGGTTCCTAATCGAGTATAACAAAGTCTCCTGATCGCATATAACAAAGTCCCCTGATCGAGTATAACAAAGTCTCCTGGATGAGTATAACAAAGTCCCCTCATCGAGTATAACAAAGTCCATTGGTCAAGTATAAAAAAGTTCCCATGATCGAGCATAGACAAGTCTCCTGATCGAGTATAACAAAGTCCCCTGATAGAGTATAACAAAGTCCTCTGGTCGAGTATAAAAAGTCCCCTGATCGAGTATAACAAAGTCCCCTGGTCGAGTATAACAAAGTCCCCTCATCGAGTATAACAAAGTCCAGTGGTCAAGTATAAAAAAGTTCCCATGATCGAGCATAGCAAAGTCTCCTGATCGAGTATAACAAAGCCTCCTGATCGAGTATAACAAAGTCCCCTAATCGAGTATAACAAAGCCCCGTGCTCGAGTATAACAAAGTCCCCTGGTCGAGTTTAGCAAAGTCCCCTGATCGAGTATAACAAAGCCTCATGATCGAGTATAACAAAGTCCCCTGATCGAGTATAACAAAGCCCCCTGCTTGAGTATAACAAAGTCCCCTGATCGAGTCCAAAAAAGGACTTTAATCGAGTATAACAAAGTCCCTTGATCTAGTATAACAAAGGCCCCTGATCGAGTGTAACAAAGGCCCCTCATCGAGTATAACAAAGTCCCCTAATCGAGTATAACAAAGGCCCTGGTCGAGTATAACAAAGTCCCTAATCGAGTGTAACAAAGTCCCCTAATCGAGTATAAAAATGTCCCCTAGTCCAGTGTAACAAAGTCCCCTGATCGAGTATAAAAAAGTCCCCTGGCCCAGTATAACAAAGTCCCTAGATCAAGCATACAAAAGTCCCCTGATCGATTATAACAAAGTCCCCGGTCCAGTATAGCAAAGGGCCCTGAGCGAGTAAGACAAAGTCCCCTAATCGAGTATAACAGAGCCCCCTGCTCGAGTATAACAAAGTCCCCTGGTCGAGTATAACAAAGTCCCCTAATCGAGTATAACAAAGCCTCCTGATCGAGTATAACAAAGTCCCCTGATCGAGTATAACAAAGCTCCCTGCTCGAGTATAACAAAGTCCCCTGATCGAGTCTAAAAAAGGCCTCTAATCGAGTATAAGAAAGTCGCATGATCGAGTATAACAAAGGCGCCTAATCGAGAATAACAAAGTCTCCTGGTCAAGTATAATAAAGTCCCCTGTTCGAGTCTAACAAAGTCCATTTATCGAGTAAAACATTCCCCTTATCGAGTATAACAAAGTCCCCTTATCGAGGATAACAAAGTCCCTGATCGAGTATAACAAAGTCCCTAGATCGAGCATGCCAAAGTCCCCTAATCGATTATAACAAAGTCCCCCGGTCGAGCATACCAAAGTCCCCTGATCGAGTATAACAAAGTCCCCTGATGGAAAATAACAAAGCCCCCTGGATGAGTATAACAAAGTTCCCTGATCGAGTATAACAACGTTCCCTGATGGAGTATAACAAAGACTCCTGGTCCAGTATAACAAATTCCCCTGATCGAGGATAACAAAGTCCCCTAATCGAGAATAAAAATGTCCCCTGGTCCAGTGTAACAAAGTCCCTTCATCGAGTATAAAAAAGTCCCCTGGCCCAGTATAACAAAGACCCTAGATCGAGCATACCAAAGTCCTCTGATCGATTATAACAAAGTCCCCCGGTCGAGTATAGCAAAGGGCCCTGATCGTGTAAGACAAAATCCCCTGATTGAGTATAACAAAGTCCCCTGATCGAGTATAACATAACCCCTGATCGAGTATAACAACGTCTCCTGGCCTAGTTTAACAAAGTCCCCAGATCGAGCATAACAAAGTTCCCTAATCGATTATAATAAAGTCCCCTGGTCGAGTATAACAAAGGGCGCTGATCGAGTAAGACTAAGTCCCCTCATCGAATATAACAATGTCCCCTGATCCTAGAATAACAAAGCGCCCCTGGACGAGTATAACAAAGGTTCCTAATCGAGTATAACAAAGTCTCCTGATCGCCTATAACAAAGTCCCCTGATCGAGTACAACAAAGTCCCCTGGATGAGTATAACAAAGTCCCCTGATCGAGTATAACATATCCCCTGATTGAGTATAACAAAGTCCCCTGGTCGAGTATAGCAAAGTCCCTGATCGAGTAAAGAAAGCCTCCTGATCGAGTATAACAAAGTCCCCTGATCGAGTCTAACAAAGCCCCCTGCTCGAGTATAACAAAGTCCCCTGATCGAGTCCAAAAAAGGCCTCTAATCGAGTATAAGAAAGTCCCCTGATCGAGTATAACAAAGTCCCCTTATCGAGTATAACAAATTCCCCTTATCGAGTATAACAAAGTCCCGTTATCGAGTATAACAAAATCCCCTAATCGAGTATAACAAAGGCCCCTGGTCGAGTATAACAAAGTCCCTGATCGAGTATAACAAAGTCCCTAGGTCGAGCATACCAAAGCCCCCTAATCGATTATAACAAAGTCCCCCGGTCGAGTATAGCAAAGGGCCCTAATCGAGTAAGACAAAGTCCTCTGATCGAGTATAACAAAGTCCCCTAATCGTGTATAAAAATGTCCCCTGGTCCAGTGAAACAAAGTCCCCTCATCGCTTATAAAAAAGTCCCCTGGCCCGGTATAACAAAGTCCCTAGTTCGAGCATACCAAAGTCCCCTGATCGAATATAACAAAATCCCCCGGTCGAGTATAGCAAAGGGCCCTGATCGTGTAAGACAAAATCCCCTGATCGAGTATTAGAAAGTCACCTGATCGAGTATGACAAAGCCCCCTGGATGAGTATAACAAAGTTCCCTGATCGTGTATAACAAAGTCCCCTGATCGAGTATAACAAAGTCCCCTGGTCGAGTATGACAAAGCCCCCTGGATGAGTATAACAGTTCCCTGATCGAGTATAACAAAGTCCCCTGATCGAGTATAACAACGTCTCCTGGCCTAGTTTAACAAAGTCCCCAGATCGAGGATAACAAAGTCCCCTAATCGATTATAAGAAAGTCCCCTGGTCGAGTATGACAAAGGGCCCTGATCGAGTAAGACTAAGTCCCGTCATCGAGTATAACAAAGTCCCCTGATCCTAGTATAAAAAAGCCCCTTGAACGAGTATAACAAAGTCCCCTGAACCGAGTATAACAAAGTCCCCTGATCGAGTATAACATATCCACTGATCGAGTATCACAAAGTCCCTGGTGGAGTATAACAAAGTTCCCTGGTCGAGAATAACAAAGTTTTCTAATCGAGCATAACAAAAGCCCTTGGTCGAGTATAACGAAGTCCTCTGATCAAGTATAACAAAGTCCCCTGATCTAGTATAACAAAGTCCCCTAATCAAGTATAAGAAAGTCCCCTGATCAAGTATAACAAAGACCCCTGATCGAGTATAACATATCCCCTGATCGAGTATAACAAATTCCTCTGGTCGAGTATGACAAAGTCCCTGGTGGAGTATAACAAAGTCCCCTGATCGAGTATCACAAAGTCTCCTGGTCGAGTATAACAAAGTTTTCTAATCGAGTATAAAAAAGCCCCTCGTCGAGTATAACAAAGTCCTCTGATCGAGTATAACAAAGTCTCCTGATCGAGTATAACAATGTCACCTGGTCGAGTATAACAATGTCCCCTGATCGAGTATAACAAAGGCCCCTCATCGAGTATAGCAAAGCCCATTGGTCAAATATAGTAAAGTCCACTCATCGAGTATAACAAAGTTCCTCGATGGAGTATAACAAAGGCCTCTGGTCGAGTAAGACAAAGTCTCCCGATCAAGTATAAAAAGTCCCCTGGTCGAATATAACAAAGTCCCCTCATCGAGTATAACAAAGTCCCCTGGTCGAGCATAATAAAGCACCCTCATCGAGTATAACAAAGGCCCCTAATCGAGTATAACAAAGTCTCCTGATCGCGTATAACAAAGTCCCCTGGTCCAGTATAACAAAGTACCCTGATCGAGTATAACATATCCCCTGATCGAGTATAACAACGTCTCCTGGCCTAGTTTAACAAAGTCCCCTGGTCGAGTATAACAAAGGGCCCTGATCGAGTAAGACAAAGTCCCCTGGATGAGTACAACAAAGTCCCCTGATCGAGTATAACATATCCCTGATTGAGTATAACAAAGTCCTCTGGTCGAGTATAAAAAAGTCCCCTGATCGAGTATAACAAAGTCCCCTGGTCGAGTATAGGAAAGTCCCCTCATCGAGTATAACAAAGTCCCCTGATCCTAGTATAACAAAGCCCCCCTGGACGAGTATAACAAAGGCCCCTAATCGAGTATAACAAAGTCTCCTGGTCGCATATAACAAAGTCCCCTGATCGAGAATAACAAAGTCCCCTGGATGAGTACAACAAAGTCCCCTGATCGAGTATAACATATCCCCGAATTGAGTATAACAAAGTCCTCTGGTCGAGTATAAAAAAGTCCCTGATCGAGTATAACAAAGTCCCCTGGTCGGATATAACAAAGTCCCCTCATCGACTATAACAAAGGCCTCTCATCGAGAATAACAAAGTCCATTGGTCAAGTATAAAAGAGATCCCTGGTCGAGTATAACAAAGTCCCCTGGTCGAGTATAGGAAAGTCCCGTGATCGAGTATAACAAAGCCTCCTCATCGAGTATAACAAAGTCCCCTGATCGAGTATAACAAAGCCCCCTGCTTGAGTATAACATAGTCCCCTAATCGAGTCCAAAAAAGGCCTCTAATCGAGTATAAGAAACTCCCCTGATCAAGTATAACAAAGCCGCCTAATCAAGTAAAACAACGTCCCCTGGTCGAGTATAACAAAGTCCCCTGTTCGAGACTAACAAAGTCCCCTCATCGAGTATAACAAATTCCCCTTATCGAGTATAACAAAGTCCCCTTATCGAGTATAACAAAGTCCCCTAATCGAGTATAACAAAGGCCCCTGGTCGAGTATAACAAAGTCCCTGATCGAGTATAACAAAGTCCCTAGATCAAGCATACCAAAGTCCCCTGATCGATTATATCAAAGTCCCCGGTCCAGTATAGCAAAGGGCCCTGAGCGAGTAAGACAAAGTCCCCTAATCGAGTATAACAGAGCCCCCTGCTCGAGTATAACAAAGTCCCCTGGTCGAGTATAGCAAAGTCCCCTAATCGAGTATAACAAAGCCTCCTGATCGAGTATAACAAAGTCCCCTGATCGAGTATAACAAAGCTCCCTGCTCGAGAATAACAAAGTCACCTGATCGAGTCTAAAAAAGGCCTCTAATCGAGTATAAGAAAGTCCCCTTATCGAGTAAAACAAATTCCCTTATCGAGTATAACAAAATCCCCTTATCGAGTATAACAAAGTCCCTGATCGAGTATAACAAAGTCCCTAGATCGAGCATTCCAAAGTCCCCTAATCGATTATAACAAAGTCCCCCGGTCGAGCATACCAAAGTCCCCTGATCGAGTATAACAAAGTCCCCTGATGGAAAATAACAAAGCCCCCTGGATGAGTATAACAAAGTTCCCTGATCGAATATAACAACGTTCCCTGATCGAGTATAACAAAGTCTCCTGGTCCAGTGTAACAAAGTCCCTTCATCGAGTATAAAAAAGTCCCCTGGCCCAGTATAACAAAGTCCCTAGATCAAGCATACCAAAGTCCCCTGATCGATTATAACAAAGTCCCCCGGTCGAGTATAGCAAAGGGCCCTGATCGTGTAAGACAAAGTCCCCATATCGAGTATAACAAAGTTCCCTGATCGAGTATAACAACGTCCCCTGATCGAGTATAACAAAGTCTCCTGGTCCAGTATAACAAAGTCCCCTTATCGAGTATACCAAAGTCCCCTAATCGAGTATAAAAATGTCCCCTGGTCCAGTGTAACAAAGTCCCCTGATCGAGTATAACAAAGTCCCCTAATCAAGTATAACAAAGTCCCCTGATCGAGTATAACAAAGTCCCCTAATTGCGTATAACAAAGCCCCCTGCTCGAGTATAACAAAGTCCCCTGGTCGAGTTTAGCAAAGTCCCCTGATCGAGTAGAACAAAGCCTCCTCATCGAGTATAACAAAGTCCCCTGATCGAGTATAACATATCCCCTGATTGAGTATAACAAAGTCCTCTGGTCGAGTATAAAAAAGTCCCCTAATCGAGTATAACAAAGTCCCATGGTCGAGTATAACAAAGTTCCCTCATCGAGTATAACAAAGGCCCCTCATCGAGAATAACAAAGTCCATTAGTCAAGTATAAAAGAGATCCCTGGTCGAGTATAACAAAGTCCCCTGGTCGAGTATAGGAAATTCCCGTAATCGAGTATAACAAAGCCTCCTCATCGAGTATAACAAAGTCCCCTTGTCGAGTATAACAAAGCCCCCTGCTCGAGTATAACAAAGTCCCCTAATCGAGTCCAAAAAAGGCCTCTAATCGAGTATAAGAAAATCCCCTGATCAAGTATAACAAAGCCGCCTAATCAAGTATAACAACGTCCCCTGGTCGAGTATAACAAAGTCACCTGTTCGAGTCTAACAAAGTCCCCTCATCGAGTATAACAAATTCCACTTATCGAGTATAACAAAGTCCCCTTATCGAGTTTAACAAAGTCCCCTAATCGAGTATAACAAAGGCCCCTGGTCGAGTATAACAAAGTCCCTGATCGGGTATAACAAAGTCCCTAGGTCGAGCATACCAAAGTCCCCTAATCGATTATAACAAAGTCCCCGGTCGAGAGTATAGCAAGAGGCCTGATCGAGTAAGACAAAGTCCCTGATGTCGAGTATAACAAGAGTTCCCTGATCGAGTATAACAACGTCCCTGATCGAGTATAACAGAATATACAAATTACGATATAACAAAGTCCCCTTATCGAGTATACCAAAGTCCCCTAATCGAGTATAAAAATGTCCCCTGGTCCAGTGTAACAAAGTCCTCTCATCGAGTAAAAAAAAGTCCCCTGATCGAGTATAACAACGTCTCCTGGCCTAGGTTAACAAAGTCCCCAGATCGAGCATAACAAAGTCCCCTAATCGATTATAACAAAGTCCTCTGGACGAGTATGACAAAGGGCCCTGATCGAGTAAGACTAAGTTTCCTCATCGAGTATAACAAAGTCCCCTAATCGTGTATAACAAAGTCCCCTGGTCGAGTATAGCATATCCCCTGATCGAATATAAAAACTCCCCTAGTCGAGTATAACAAAGTCCTCTGATAGAATATAACAAAGTCCCCTGATCGAGTATAACATATCCTCTGATCGAGTATAACAAAGTCCCTGGTGGAGTATAACAAAGTCCCCTAATCAAGTATAAAAATGTCCCCTGGTCCAGTGTACAAAGTCCCTTGATCGAGTATAAAAAAGTCCCCTGGCCCAGTATAACAAAGTCCCTAGTTCGAGCATACCAAAGTCCCCTGATCGATTATAACAAAGTCCCCCGGTCGAGTATAGCAAAGGCCCCTGGTCGAGTATAACAAAGTCCCCTGATCGAGTATAACAAAGGCCCCTCATCGAGTATAGCAAAGTCCATTGGTCAAATATAGGAAAGTCCACTCATCGAGTATAACAAAGTCCCCGGATCGAGTATAAATGGCCTCTGGTCAAGTATGAGAAAGTCCCATGATCAAGTATAAAAAAGTCCCCTGGTCTAGTATAACAAAGTCCCCTAAACGAGTATAACAAAGTCCCCTGGTCGATTATAGCAAAGTCCCCGGGTCGAGTATAACAAAGCCCCCTCATCGAGTATAACAAAGGCCCCTAGTCGAGTATAACAAAGTCCCCTGATCGAGTATAACAAAGTCCCCTGATAGAGTATAACAAAGTCCTCTGATCGAGTATAAAAAAGTCCCCTGATCGAGTATAACAAAGTCCCCTGGTCGAGTATAACAAAGTCCCCTCATCGAGGATAACAAAGTCCTTTGGTCAAGTATAAAAAAGTTCCTATGATCGAGCATAGCAAAGTCCCCTGATCGAGTATAACAAAGCCTCCTGATCGAGTATAACAAAATTCCCTAATCGAGTATAACAAAGCCCGCTGCTCGAGTATAACAAAGTCCCCTGGTCGAGTTTAGCAAAGTCCCCTGATCGAGTATAACAAAGCCTCCTGATCGAGTATAAAAAAGTCCCCTGATCGAGTATAACAAAGCCCCCTGCTCGAGTATAACAAAATCCCCTGATCGAGTCCAAAAAAGGCCTTTTATCGAGTATAACAAAGTCCCCTGATGGAAAATAACAAAGCCCCCTGGATGAGTATAACAAAGTTCCCTGATCGAGTATAACAACGTTCCCTGATCGAGTATAACAAAGTCTCCTTGTCCAGTATAACAAAGTCCCCTGATCGAGGATAACAAAGTCCCCTAATCGAGAATAAAAATGTCCCCTGGTCCAATGTAACAAAGTCCCTTCATCGAGTATAAAAAAGTCCACTGGCCCAGTATAACAAAGTCCCTAGATCGAGCATACCAAAGTCTCCTGATCGATTATAACAAAGTCCCCCGGTCGAGTATAGCAAAGGGCCCTGATCGTGTAAGACAAAATCCCCTGATTGAGTATAAGAAAGTCCCCTGATCGAGTATAACAAAGCCCCCTGGATGAGTATAACAAAGTTCCGTGATCGAGTATAACAAAGTCCCCTGATCGAGTATAGCAAAGTCCCCTGATCGAGTAAAATAAGTTCCCTAATCGAGTATAAAATGTCCCCTGTTCCAGTGTAACAAAGTCCCCTGATCGAGTATAAAAAAGTCCCCTGGTCGACTATAGCAAGTCCTCTGGTCGAGTATAACAAAGCCTCCTCTTCGAATATAACAAAGGCCTCTAATCGAGTATAACAAAGTCCCCTAATCTAGTACAACAAAGGCCCCTGATCGAGTATAACAAAGGCCCCTGGTCGAGTATAACAAAGTCCCCTGTTCGAGTCTAACAAAACCCTTATCGAATATAAAAAATTCCCCTTTTCGAGTATAACAAAGTCCCCATATCGAGTATAACAAAGTCCCCTAATCGAGTATAACAAAGGTCCCTGGTCGAGTATAACAAAGTTCCCTGATCGAGTGTAACAAAAGTCCCCTGATCGAGAATAACAAAGTCCCCTAATCGAGTATAAAAATGTCCCCTGGTCCAGTGTAACAAAGTCCCCTGATCGAGTATAACAAAGTCCCCTAATCAAGTATAACAAAGTCCCCTGATCGAGTATAACAAAGTCCCCTAATTGAGTATAACAAAGCCCCCTGCTCGAGTATAACAAAGTCCCCTGGTCGAGTTTAGCAAAGTCCCCTGATCGAGTATAACAAAGCCTCCTCATCGAGTATAAAAAAGTCCCCTGATCGAGTATAACAAAGTCCCCTGGATGAGTATAACAAAGTCCCCTGATCGAATATAACATATCCCCTGATTGAGTATAACAAAGTCCTCTGGTCGAGTATAAGAAAGTCCCCTGATCGAGTATAACAAAGCCCCCTGCTCGAGTATAACAAAGTCCCCTGGTCGAGTTTAGCAAAGTCCCCTGATCGAGTATAACAAATCCTCCTCATCGAGTATAAAAAAGTCCCCTGATCGAGTATAACAAAGTCCCCTGGATGAGTATAACAAAGTCCCCTGATCGAATATAACATATCCCCTGATTGAGTATAACAAAGTCCCCTGGATGAGTAAAACAAAGTCCCCTGATCGAATATAACATATCCCCTGATTGAGTATAACAAAGTCCTCTGGTCGAGTATAAAAAAGTCCCCTGATCGAGTATAACAAAGTCCCCTGGTCGAGTATAACAAAGTCCCCTCATCGAGAATAACAAAGTCCATTGGTCAAGTATAAAAGAGATCCCTGGTCGAGTATAACAAAGTCCCCTGGTCGAGTATAGGAAAGTCCCGTGATCGAGTATAACAAAGCCTCCTCATCGAGTATAACAAAGTCCCCTTGTCGAGTATAACAAAGCCCCCTGCTCGAGTATAAACAAGTCCCCTAATCGAGTCCAAAAAAGGCCTCTAATCGAGTATAAGAAAGTCCCCTGATCAAGTATAACAAAGCCGCCTAATCAAGTATAACAACGTCCCCTGGTCGAGTATAACAAAGTCACCTGTTCGAGTCTAACAAAGTCCCCTCATCGAGTATAACAAATTCCCCTTATCGAGTATAACAAAGTCCCCTTATCGAGTTTAACAAAGACCCCTAATCGAGTATAACAAAGGCCCCTGGTCGAGTATAACAAAGTCCCTGATCGAGTATAACAAAGTCCCTAGGTCGAGCATACCAAAGTCCCCTAATCGATTATAACAAAGTCCCACGGTCGAGTATAGCAAAGGGCCCTGATCGAGTAAGACAAAGTCCTCTGATCGAGCATAACAAAGTTCCCTGATCGAGTATAACAACGTCCCCTGGACGAGTATAACAAAGTCTCCTGGTCCAGTATAACAAAGTCCCCTTATCGAGTATAACAAAGTCCCCAAATCGAGTATAAAAATGTCCCTTGGTCCAGTGTAACGAAGTCCTCTCATCGAGTAAAAAAAAGTTCCCTGATCGAGTATAACAACGTCTCCTGGCCTAGTTTAACAAAGTCCCCAGATCGAGCATAACAAAGTCCCCTAATCGATTATAACAAAGTCCCCTGGACGAGTATGACAAAGGGCCCTGATCGAGTAAGACTAAGTCCCCTCATCGAGTATAAGAAAGTCCCCTAATCATGTATAACAAAGTCCCCTGGTCGAGTATAGCATATCCCCTGATCGAATATAAAAAAGGCCCCTAGTCGAGTATAACAAAGTCCTCTGATCGAATATAACAAAGTCCCCTGATCGAGTATAACATATCCTCTGATCGAGTATAACAAAGTCCTTGGAGGAGTATAACAAAGTCCCCTGATCGAATAAAAGAAAGTCCCCTGGTCGAGTTTAACAATGTCCCCTGATCGAGTATAACAAAGGCCCCTCATCGAGTATAGCAAAGTCCATTGGTCAAATATAGGAAAGTCCACTCATCGAGTATAACAAAGTCCCCCGATCGAGTATAACAATGGCCTCTGGTCTAGTATGAGAAAGTCCCCTGATCAAGTATAAAAAAGTCCCCTGGTCTAGTATAACAAAGTCCCCTAAACGAGTATAACAAAGTCCCCTGGTCGATTATAGCAAAGTCCCCGGGTCGAGTATAACAAAGCCCCCTCATCGAGTATAACAAAGGCCCCTAATCGAGTATAACAAAGTCCCCTGATCGAGTATAACAAAGTCCCCTGATAGAGTATAACAAAGTCTTCTGGTCGAGTATAAAAAAGTCCCCTGATCGAGTATAACAAAGTCTCCTGGTCGAGTATAACAAAGTCCCCTCATCGAGGATAACAAAGTCCATTGGTCAAGTATAAAAAAGTTCCCATGATCGAGCATAGCAAAGTCCCCTGATCGAGTATAACAAAGCCTCCTGATCGAGTATAACAAAGTCCCCTAATCGAGTATAACAAAGCCCCCTGCTCGAGTATAACAAAGTCCCCTGGTCGAGTTTAGCAAAGTCCCCTGATCGAGTATAACAAAGCCTCCTGATCGATTATAACAAAGTCCCCCGGTCGAGTATAGCAAAGGGCCCTGATCGTGTAAGACAAAATCCCCTGATTGAGTATAAGAAAGTCCCCTGATCGAGTATAACAAAGCCCCCTGGATGAGTATAACAAAGTTCCGTGATCGAGTATAACAAAGTCCCCTGATCGAGTATAACAAAGTCCCCTGATCGAGTATAACAAAGTCCCCTAATCGAGTATAAAATGTCCCCTGTTCCAGTGTAACAAAGTGCCCTGATCGAGTATAAAAAAGTCCCCTGGTCGACTATAGCAAGTCCTCTGGTCGAGTAAAACAAAGCCCCCTCATCGAATATAACAAAGGCCTCTAATCGAGTATTACAAAGTCCCCTGATCTAGTATAACAAAGGCCCCTGATCGAGTGTAACAAAGGCCCCTGGTCGAGTATAACAAAGTCCCCTGTTCGAGTCTAACAAAAACCCTTATCGAATATATAAAATTCCCCTTTTCGAGTATAACAAAGTCCCCATATCGAGTATAACAAAGTCCCCTAATCGAGTATAACAAAGGTCCCTGGTCGAGTATAACAAAGTTCCCTGATCGAGTGTAACAAAAGTCCCCTAATCGAGAATAACAAAGTCCCCTAATCGAGTATAAAAATGTCCCCTGTTCCAGTGTAACAAAGTCCCCTCATCGAGTATAAAAAAGTCCCCTGGTCGACTATAGCAAGTCCTCTGGTCGAGTAAAACAAAGCCCCCTCATCGAATATAACAAAGGCCTCTAATCGAGTAATACAAAGTCCCCTGATCTAGTATAACAAAGGCCCCTGATCGAGTATAACAAAGGCCCCTGTTCGAGTATAACAAAGTCCCCTGTTCGAGTCTAACAAAAACCCTTATCGAATATAAAAAATTCCCCTTTTCGAGTATAACAAAGTCCCCATATCGAGTATAACAAAGTCCCCTATCGAGTATAACAAAGGTCCCTGGTCGAGTATAACAAAGTTCCCTGATCGAGTGTAACAAAAGTCCCCTAATCGAGAATAACAAAGTCCCCTAATCGAGTATAAAAATGTCCCCTGGTCCAGTGTAACAAAGTCCCCTGATCGAGTATAACAAAGTCCCCTAATCAAGTATAGCAAAGTCCCCTGATCGAGTATAACAAAGGACGCTCATCGAGTATAGCAAAGTCCATTGGTCAAATATAGGAAAGTCCACAGATCTAGTATGACAAAGTCCCCTGATCAAGTATAAAAAAGTCCCCTGTAAAAAAGTCCGAGTATAGCAAAGTCCCCTGATCGAGTATAACAAAGCCCCCTCATCGAGTATAACATATCCTCTGATCGAGTATAACAAAGTCCTCTGGTCGAGTATGACAAAGTCCCCTGATCGAGTATAACAAAGTCCCCTGGTCGAGTATAACAAAGTCCCCTGATCGAGTATAACAAAGGCCCGTCATCGAGTATAGCAAAGTCCATTGGTCAAATATAGGAAAGTCCCCTGATCGAATATAACAAAGTCCCAGATCGAGCATAACAAAGTCCTCTGATCGATTATAACAAAGTCCCCTGGTCGAGTATAGCAAAGGGCCCTGATCGAGAAAGACAAAGTCCCCTTATCGAGTATAACAAAGTCCCCTAATCAAGTATAACAAAGCCCTCTGGACGAGTATAACAACGTTCCCTGATCGAGTATTACAAAGTCTCTTGGCCCAGTATAACAAAGTCCCCAGATCGAGCGTAACAAAGTCCCCTGATCGATTATAACAAAGTCCCCTGGTCGAGTATAAGAAAGGCCCTGATCGAGTAAGACAAAATCCCCTGATCGACTATAACAAAGTCCCCTACTCCAGTATAACAAAGTCCCCTGGTCGAGTGTAGCAAAGTCCCCTAATCGAGTATAACAAAGCCTCCTCATCGATTATAACAAAGTCCCCTGATCGAGTATAACAAAAGCCCCCTGCATGAGTATAACAAAGTCCCCTGATCGAGTCCATAAAAGGCCTCTAATCGAGTATAACAAAGTCCTCTGATCAAGTATAACAAAGGAACCTGATCGAGAATAAAAAAGGCCCCTCATCGATTATAACAAAGTCCCCTGATCTAGTATAACAAAGGAACCTGATCGAGAATAAAAAAGGCCCCTCATCGAGTATAAGAAAGTCCCCTGATCGAGTATAACAAAGCCGCCTAATCGAGTATAACAAAGTCCCCTGGTCCAGTATAACAAAGTCCCCTGTTCGAGTCTAACAAAGTCCCCTTATCGAGTATAACAAATTCCCCTTATCGAATATAAAAAGGCCCCTTATCGAGTATAACAAAGTCCCCTAATCGAGTATAACAAAGGTCCCTCTTCGAGTATAACAAAGTTCAATGATCGAGTATAACAACGTTCTCTGATCGAGTATAACAAAGTCTCCTGGTCCAGTATAGCAAAGTCCCCTCATAGAGTATAAAAATGTCCCCTGGTCCAGTGTAACAAAGTCCCCTGATCGAGTATAACAAAGTCCCCTAATCAAGTATAACAAAGTCCCCTGATCGAGTATAATAAAGGCCCCTCATCGAGTATAACAAAGTCCATTGGTCAAATATAGGAAAGTCCACAGATCGAGTATGACAAAGTCCCCTGATCAAGTATAAAAAAGTCCCCTGGTCGAGTATAACAAAGTCCCCTGATCGAGTATAACAAAGTCCCCTGGTCGAGTATAGCAAAGTCCCCTCATCGAGTATAACAAAGCCCCCTGATCGAGTATAACATATCCTCTGATCGAGTATAACAAAGTCCTCTGGTCGAGTATGACAAAGGCCCCTGGTCGAGTATAACAAAGTCCCTTGATCGAGTGTAACAAAAGTCCCCTGATCAAGTATAACAAAACTCCCCTGGTCGAGTAAAACAAAGTACCCTAATCAAGTATAAAAATGTCCCCTGGTCCAGTGTAACAAAGTCCCCTGATCGAGTATAAAAAAGTCCCCTGGTCGATTATAGCAAGTCCCCTGGTCGAGTATAACAAAGCCCCCTCATCGAGTATAACAAAGGCCACTAATCGAGTATAACAAAGCCCCCTGATCGAGTATAACAAAGTCCCCTTTAGAGTATAACAAAGTCCCTTGATCAAGTATAACATATTTCCTGATTGGGGATAACAAAGTCCTCTGGTCGAGTATAAAAAAGTCCCCTGATCGAGTATAACAAAGTCCCCTGGTCGAGTATAGCAAAGTCCCCTAATCGAGTATAACAAAGTCCCTTGATCAAGTATAACATATTCCCTGATTGTGGATAACAAAGTCCTCTGGTCGAGTATAAAAAAGTCCCCTGGTCGAGTATAACAAAGTTCCCTTATCGAGTATAACAAAGTCCCCTGGTCGAGTGCAGCAAAGTCCCCTGATCGAGTATAACAGAGCCTCCTGATCGAGTATAACAAAGTCCCCTGATCAAGTATAACAAAGCCACCTGCTCGAGTATAACAAAGTCCCCTGATCGAGTCCAAAAAAGGCCTCTAATCGAGTATAACAAAGTCCCCTGATCTAGTATAACAAAGGCCCCTCATCGAGTATAACAAAGGCCCCTCATCGAGTATAAGAAGGTCCCCTGATCGAGTATAACAAAGCCGCCTAATCGAGTATAACAAAGGCCCATGGTCGAGTATAACAAAGTCCCCTGTTCGAGTCTAACAAAGTCCCCTTATCTAGTATAACACATTCCCCTTATCGAGTATAACAAAGTCCCCTTATCGAGTATAACAAAGTCCCCTAATCGAGTATAACAAAGGCCCCTGGTCGAGTATAACAAAGTTCCCTGATCGAGTGTAACAAAAGTCCCCTGATCGAGAATAACAAAGTCCCCTAATCGAGTATAACAAAGTCCCCTGGTCCAGTATAACAAAGTCCCCTGATCAAGTATAACATATCCCCTGATAGAGTATAACAACGTCTCCTGGCCCAGCTTAACAAAGTCCCCAGATCGAGCATAACAATGTCCCCTAATCGATTATAACAAAGTCCCCTGGTCGAGTATAACAAAGGGCCCTGTTCGAGTAAGACAAAGTCCCCTGATCAAGCATAACAAAGTCCCCTGATCCTAGTATAACAAAGCCCCCCAAACGAGTATAACAAAGTCCCCTGAACCGAGTATAACAAAGTCCCCTGATCGAGTAAAACATATCCCCTCATCGAGTATAAAAAAGTACCTGGTGGAGTATAACAAAGTCCCCTGGTCGAGTATAACAAAGTTTTCTAATCGAGTATAACAAAGGCCCCTGGTTGAGTATAACAAAGTTCTATGATCAAGTATAACAAAGTCCCCTAATCGAGTAAAACAAAGTCCCCTGATCGAGCATAACATATCCCCTGATCGAGTATAACAAAGTCCTCTGGTCGAGTATAACAAAGCCCCTGAACGAGTATAACAAAGTCCCCTGGTCGTGTATAACAAAGCCCAGTGATCGAGTACAACAAAGGCCCCTCATCGAGTATAGCAAAGTCCATTGGTCAAATATAGGAAAGACCACTGATCGAGTATGACAAAGTCCCCTGATCAAGTATAAAAAAGTCCCCTCGTCGAGTATAACAAATTCCCCTGGTCGGGTATAGCAAAGTCCCTTGGTCGAGTATAACAAAGCATCCCTCATCGAGTATAACAAAGGCCCCTAATCGAGTATAACAGAGTCCCCTGATTGAGTATAACAAAGTCCCCTGATCGAGTATAACAAAGTCCTCTGGTTGAGAACAACAAAGACCCCTGATCGAGTAAAATATATCCCCTGATCGAGTATAACAAAGTCCACTGGTCGAGAATAAAAAAGATCCCTGATCGCATATAACAAAGTCCCCTGGTCGTGTATAACCAAGTCCCCTTATCGTGTGAGACAAAGTCCCCTCAATGAGTATAACAAAGTCCATTGGTCAAGTATAAAAAAGTCTCCTGGTGGAGTATAACAAAGTCCCCTAATCAAATATAACAAAGTCCTCTGTTCGAGTATAAAAAAGTCCCCTGATCGAGTATAACTAAGCCGCCTTATCGAGTATAACAAAGTCCCCTGGTCGAGTATAACAAAGTCCCCTAATCAAATATATCAAAGTCCTCTGTTCGAGTATAAAAAAGTCCCCTGATCGAGTATAACAAAGTCCCCTAATCGAGTATAACAAAGCCCCCTGGACGAGTATAACAAAGTCCCCTAATCAAGTATAACAAAGTCCCCTGATCGAGTATAACAAAGTCCTTTGGTCGAGTATGACAAAGTCCACTGATAGAGTATAACAAAGTCCCCTGGTCGAGTATAACAAAGTCCCCTGATCGAGTATAACAAAGGCCCCTCATCGAGTATAGCAAAGTCCATTGGTCAAATATAGGAAAGTCCACTGATCGAGTATAACAAAGTCCCAGATCGAGCATAACAAAGTCCCCTGATCGATTATGACAAAGTCCCCTGGTCGAGTATAGCAAAGGGCCATGATCGAGTGAAACAAAGTCCCCTGGTCAAGTATAACAAAGGCCCTGATCGAGTAAGACAAAAACCCCTGATCGAATATAACAAAGTCCCCTGATCGAGTATAACAAATCCCTCTGGACGAGTATAACAAAGTCCCCTGATCGAGTATAACAAAGTCCCCTGATCGAGTATTACATATCCCCTGATCGAATATAACAAAGTCCCTGGTGGAGTATAACAAAGTCCCCTGATCGAGTATCACAAAGTCTCCTGGTCGAGTATAACAAAGTTTTCTAATCGAGTATAAAAGGCCCCTCGTCGAGTATAACAAAGTCCTCTGATCGAGAATAACAAAGTCCCCTGATCGAGTATAACATATCACCTGATCGAATATAACAAATTCTTCTGGTCGAGTATAACAAAGTCCCCTGATCGAGTATAACAAAGCTCCCTGCTCGGGTATAACAAAGTCCCCTAATCGAGTCCAAAAAAGGCCTCTAATCGAGTATAAGAAAGTCCCCTGAACAAGTATAACAAAGCCGCCTAATCGAGGATAACAACGTCCCCTGGTCGAGTATAACAAAGTCCCCTGTTCGAGTCTAACAAAGTCCCCTTATCGAGTATAAAAAATTCCCCTTATCGAGTATAACAAAGTCCCCTTATCGAGTATAACAAAGTCCCCTAATCGAGTATAACAAAGGCCCCTTGTCGAGTATAACAAAGTCCCTGATCGAGTATAACAAAGTCCCTAGGTCGAGCATACCAAAGTCCCCTAATCGATTATAACAAAGTCCCCCGGTCGAGTATAGCAAAGGGCCATGATCGAGTAAGACAAATTCCCCTGATCGAGTATAACAAAGTCCCCTGATGGAGAATAACAAAGCCCCCTGGATGAGTATCACAAAGTTCCCTGATCGAGTATAACAACGTCCCCTGATCGAGTATAACAAAGTCTCCTGATCCAGTATAACAAAGTCCCCTGATCGAGTATAACAAAGTCCCCTAAACGAGTATAAAAATGTCCCCTGGTCCAGTGTAACAAAGTCCCCTCATAGAGTAAAAAAAAGTCCTTTGGCCCGGTATAACAAAGTCCCTCGATCGAGCATACCAAAGTCCCCTGATCGATTATAACAAAGTCCACCGGTTGAGTATAGCAAAGGCCCCTGATCGTGTAAGACAAAATCCCGTGATCGAGTATAAGAAAGTCCCCTGATCGAGTATGACAAAGCCCCCTGGATGAGTATAACAAAGTTCCCTGAACGAGTATAACAAAGTCTCCTGATCGAGTATAACAAAGTCCCCTGGTCCAGTATAACAAAGTCCCCTGATCGAGTATAACATATCCCCTGATCGAGTATAACAACGTCTCCTGGCCTAGTTTAACAAAGTCCCCATATCGAGCATAACAAAGTCCCCAAATCGATTATAACAAAGTCCCCTGGTCGAGTATAACAAAGGGCCCTGTTCGAGTAAGATAAGTCCCCTCATCGAGTATAACAAAGTCCCCTAATCGTGTATAACAAAGTCCCCTGGTCGAGTATAGCATATCTCCTGATCGAATATAAAAAAGTCCCCTAGTCGAGTATAACAAAGTCCTCTGATCGAATAAAACAAAGTCCCCTGATCGAGTATAACATATCCTCTGAACAAATATAACAAAGTCCCTGGTGGAGTATAACAAAGTCCCCTGATCGAATATAACAAAGTCCCCTGGTCGAGTTTAACAATGTCCCATGATCGAGTATAACAAAGGCCCCTCATCGAGTATAACAAAGTCCCCTGATCGAGTATAACAAAGTCCCCTGCTAGAGTATAACAAAGTCCTCTGGTCGAGTATAAAAAAGTCCCCTGATCGAGTATAACAAAGTCCCCTGGTCGAGTATAACAAAGTCCCCTCATCGAGTATAACAAAGTCCATTGGTCAAGTATAAAAAAGTTCCCATGATCGAGTATAACAAAGTCCCCTAATCGAGTATAACAAAGCCCCCTGCTCGAGTATAACAAAGTCCCCTGGTCGAGTTTAGCAATGTCCCCTGATCGAGTATAACAAAGCCTCCAGATCGAGTATAACAAAGTCCCCTGATCGAGTATAACAAAGCCCCCTGCTCGAGCATAACAAAGTCCCCTGATCGAGTCCAAAAAAGGCCTTTAATCGAGTATAACAAAGTCCCCTGATCTAGTATAAGAAAGGCCCCTGATCGAGTGTAACAAAGGCCCCTCATCGAGTATAACAAAGTCCCCTAATTGAGCATAACAAAGTACCCTGGTCGAGTTTCCAAAGTCCCTTGTTCGAGTCTAACAAAGTCCCCTTATCGAGTATAACAAAGGCCCTGGTCGAGTATAACAAAGTCCCTCACCGAGTGTAACAAAGTCCCCTAATCGAGTATAAAATTGTCCCCTGGTCCAGTGTAACAAAGTCCCCTGATCGAGTATAAAAAAGTCCCCTGGCCCAGTATAACAAAGTCCCTAGATCAAGCATACCAAAGTCCCCTAATCGAGTATAACAGAGCCCCCTGCTCGAGTATAACAAAGTCCCTTGTCGAGTATAGCAAAGTCCCTAATTGAGTATAATAAAGCCAACTGATCGAGTATAACAAAGTCACCTGATCGAGTATAACAAAGCTCCCTGCTCGAGTATAACAAAGTCCCCTGATCGAGTCCAAAAAAGCCCTCTAATCGAGTATAAGAAAGTCCCCTGATCGAGTATAACAAAGCCGCCTAATCGAGTATAACAAAGTCCCCTGGTCAAGTATAACAAAGTCCCCTGTTCGAGTCTAACAAAGTCCTCTTATCGAGTAAAACAAATTCCCCTTATCGAGTATAACAAAGTCCCCTTATCGAGTATAACAAAGTCCCCTGATCGAGTATAACAAAGTCCTCTGGTCGAGTATGACAAAATCCCCTGATCGAGTATAACAAAGTCCCCTGGTCGAGTATAACAAAGTCCCCTCATCGAGTATAACAAAGGCCCCTCATCGAGTACAGCAAAGTCCATTGGTCAAATATAGGAAAGTCCACAGATCTAGTATGACAAAGTCCCCTGATCAAGTATAAAAAAGTTCCCTGGTCGAGTATAACAAAGTCCCCTGATCGAGTATAACAAAGTCTCCTGGTCGAATATAGCAAAGTCCCCTTATCGAGTATAGCAAAGCCCCCTGATCGAGTATAACATATACTCTGATCGAGTATAAAAAAGTCCTCTGGTCGAGTATGACAAAGTCCCCTGGACGACTATAACAAAGTTTTCTTATCTAGTATAACAAAGGCCCCTGGTCGAGTATAACAAAGTCCCCTAATC
>NW_024729955.1:0-13523 GCF_018991925.1 Homarus americanus | reverse complement strand
TGATAGTAAAAGAGATGGTGAAGTTCTTGGGAAGGCCACAGGGAGGTAACGATGAGAATGGTGATATTATGGTGAAATGATGGTGAGGTGACTAGAGGAACTATTCACTAGAGGACCGATGCTGGTGAAGGGTTACTGGTGCACCACTGAAGTATGAATGAAGAAGTAATGATAAAAAAGATAGCTAAAAGGAATGATGGTGAGATATAAGAGAAGAGGTGATGGTGAGTTTTAATGGTGATGGTGAGCGTAATGGTCCGGGTTTACAAGCTTTTACATATACGTGAACGCTTTAAGATTATAACACACACACACACACACACACACCATTTTTATCCTTCATATCCCGAGAAAATTTACTCAACTAAAATAAATAACTATGACCTGGAACCTGGACCACTATGTTATGCTGTAAAAATAAACTCCTAACTAGACCCCCACAAGGTACCATGTCTTATGGTCCTGTCCAGCAGTCACTTATCTTATTATCTTACCCAAATTTGAATATTTTACTCTTATTACTTTTGTTTTTCTTATCTTCTCTTATCTTCGGTGTTTATCTGTGTTTTCTTTGTTTAAAGGATTTTATGTTTATTATTTTATGCTTATCTACTGATGCCATGTTACCACCAGTCTCTCAGTGAAGTAATGCCTTTTCCCGTTTACCCTTCCTCCCGCACACCAACACTCCCTCACATCAATTCTTCACCCACAACACTGCCCACACAATAACACTCCCCCACACACCCCCTACACACTCACGACACTTGTCATCAAATATCGCCTCTTCTTCTCTCAATACACATTAGACCGACTTGTTGCCAGCCCCACATAATAATATACCATTGTCCTTCACTCCACCTATCACGTACGTCTGGGTGATAAGAATATATGTGGATAAATACACGTAAATATTAGTGACACCGACGAATATATTCTCATACATATTAGAACAATGTTTTTCAAACGTTTTTTACTGCCACCCACAGCCAGAACAACAATTTGAATTGCGACCCATTAAACCTAAGTGTAATGATATGAAATGAGCTCAGGTTAGATTACGGGGGAAAAAACTACCATTACGAGTTTGCGTATGATGACTTAAGACACTGAGAACGATGACTAAGGTGTTGCGTATGATGACTTAAGACACTGAGAACGATGACTAAGGTGTTGGGTATGATGACTTAAGACACTGAGAACGATGACTAAGGTGTTGGGTATGATGACTTAAGACACTGAGAACGATGACTAAGGTGTTGGGTATGATGACTTAAGACACTGAGAACGATGACTAAGGTGTTGGGTATGATGACTTAAGACACTGAGAACGATGACTAAGGTGTTGGGTATGATGACTTAAGACAATGAGAACGATGACTACAGGCAGTGGCGATGACTTAAGACACTGAGAACGATGACTGAGGTAAGTTGGGTGATGATGACCCTAAGACACTGATGAACGATGACTGAGGTAAGTTGGTGGCGGCGATGACTAAGACACTGAGAACGATGAGACTAAGGCAGTTAGTGTATGATGACTTAAGACACTGAGAACGATGACTTAAGGTGTTGGGTATGATGACTGAAGACACTGAGAACGATGACAAGGTGTTAAGGGCGATGACTTAAGACACTGACAGAACGATGACTTAAGGTGTTAAGGTGATAGACTAAGACACTGAGAACGATGATCGAGGTGCTGTGTATGATACTTGGACATTGACTGAGAACGAGATGACTAAGGTGTTGCGTAGCGATGACTTAAGACACTGAGAACGATGACCAAGGTGTTACTAAGGCGATGACCTAAGACACTAGAGAACGATGACTAAGGTGTTGGGTATGATGACTTAAGACACTGAGAACGATGACTAAGGTGTTGGGTATGATGACTTAAGACACTGAGAACGATGACTAAGGTGTTGGGTATGATGACTTAAGACACTGAGAACGATGACTAAGGTGTTGAGTATGATGACTTAAGACACTGAGAACGATGACTAAGGTGTTGGGTATGATGACTTAAGACACTGAGAACGATGACTAAGGTGTTGAGTATGATGACTTAAGACACTGAGAACGATGACTAAGGTGTTGAGTATGATGACTTAAGACACTGAGAACGATGACTAAGGTGTTGGGTATGATGACTTAAGACACTGAGAACGATGACTAAGGTGTTGAGTATGATGACTTAAGACACTGAGAACGATGACTGAGGTGTTGAGTATGATGACTTGAGTGCCTTATCCCTAACGACTTAAAATCTTAAGTAGAATGATTTTCAAGTGTAATTATCACTTAAGTGAGGATTATTTAAAAGTGTCGAGATCGTAAGTGCAATTACTTAACACTTGGACCACATGTAGTGTTAAGTGCAATTACTTAAGATCTGTGGATTTTGTGGATAATGTCCTAAAGTGCGATTACTTAAGACACTTGGAATGAAAAGATTAATTATTCCAAGTGCGATTACTACTAAACAACTCGACTTGGACTGATGAAGCCTTTAAGTGTGATTAAGTGGCTTTCTTAAGTGTGATTATTTAAAATCTCTTATATCAATGACAGGAGACGTAAATAAGCGTACTTAAATATCAATTAAGACAATTTCATAGTTACATCCAAATTAATCAAGTTAATTACTTATCGTTTTTGGCTTCAACTATTCAAAAACAACAACAACAATAAAACAACAATACCAACAATAAACAACAGAAGAACAAGAACAAGAACAAGAAGAAGAAGAAGAACAAGAACAAGAAGAAGAACAAGAACTCAATATATCAATCCACTTTTATCCTGTTTTCTCATCTCACTGACTGATTCTTCTTCCTCCTCCTCTATACTGACTGATTCTTCTTCCTCCTCCTCTATACTGACTGATTCTTCTTCCTCCTCCTCTATACTGACTGATTCTTCTTCCTCCTCCTCTATACTGACTGATTCTTCTTCCTCCTCCTCTATACCGACTAATTTTTCTTCCTCCTCTATATTCCACCACCACCACCACAACAACAACCACCACCACCACCACCACCACAACAACCACAACCACCACAACAACCACAACCACCACCACAACAACAACCACCACCACAACAACAACAAAAAAGAGAAACAACTGACTGATGAGCAATACGACACTTCCTCTCAGTGACCTCCCAACCACAACTTCCTCAATTCAAATCCCTCCGTCTACACTTCCTCCCTCCCTTCCACGCTCACTTCCGATGTACCCACCTTTGCTAGCCACCCTATCTCCCTCGCCAACACTTCCCTCCCTTCCCCCTCCATCAGTTCCCTTTCCCATCTCCCCTCCCCCCACCAGACCCCCATTCCTGTCGATAAATCTACACTCCATACTGTATTATTAAACAGATTTCGTGAATTAGATCCCATGCAACATTTGAATATACAGGGTATATATTTTTTCAACCTCGCTAAAATTGGAGGTTTGTATCGTCAATGGACAGCATTTGTTAATATCCAGCCAAATGTTACTGGGTTAACCTGAGCTTGGAGGGAAAATAATGTCACTTAGTCTGTATGTGATGATTTTTTTCCTCGATAAGTTGTTCTAAGGTTAATATTTGGTGATGATAATAAATGTTTGCGTAAATTGGCGGTGGTTTAGGTTTTTGTTTTCTGTCAAGTCTTTTTTTTTATTCTTTATCATGTAAGTTATTATTTTTCATCTTTTATTTTTGGTTAATTCAGTGTGAAATTTTATATAAATATTAATTTTTTTTATGTAAATTACCATTTGATATGTTCAGTAATTTATATAAATTCTTATGATATTCGTTATATAAATTAAGTGATTTTATAGATAATTTTGTGTAGAATGTTATTTTGTATGTTCATTATTCTATATAAACTGCCATTTGTATAATTTAGTATGTGGGGTGTATTTCAGTGAGCAGCTGCAGCTTGTTCATAATCATTTCATTTGTACCAAAACAACATTATAGGACCGGTGATGTCCCCAGGGCAACATTATCACAGTACCAAAATTAAGTGATAAACCTGGTTCAAAATACTCTATAGTATAAGAAACACACACAGGTAAACAGAACACGTAACCTTATTAATCACCCAGGTGTATCGAGGAAGTTATACTGTAATAAGGTTGTGTGCAGAAACTTGTTAATTGTATGGAAGGTTTTTGTTTTTCTATTTGCTGATCAAGGACTTGTATTGGTATTACACAGTTAAATTTGGTAAAGAGCATTTAACCGTATACGCTCATAATGATTAGTCACATTGGTTCTCAAATACACACACTCTCTCTCTCTTGTACGTACGTGTGTCTGTGTATGCATGATTACCTTTAAAAAATGATGTCCTTCCACAAACGATAATAAATGACTCCCGTATATGACCCTTTGAACAAGACACGCTGCTGTGTAACTTCTTAATAATAACCCGCTCCACACTTTATATTCACCCCCACCCCCCCTCCTCTCCTCATCTGTTTTCCTAACCCTCATCTTGTCCAAAGTTGGGTTTCCTAAGGACACATTTTCGTACATTTTAACTCATCCCATGGAGGACGGAACACCTCCCAGGTTCGCCACGTCTCTCTCTGCCAGCCCCTTGATCTGTACCGGGCGTCTCACGGGCGACTGTACTTAAGCATGCCCATAGTGATGGAGTGATAGCTGCTGTTTGGTCGGTGTTTGTCAGGTATTGGTTGTATATGTGATGAATAATAGCTGTGGTTATTATTATTATACTTTCTTTTTAGTTGTGGGAGGGATAAGTGTGTTAGGTCGCTTGATTTGGTCTCAACTTTGTCAGTGACGTTACGTGGACTCGGGGGGGGGGGGGGGGGTCGCTTGCTTAATTATACACTACCTGCAAGCACCCAAAAATGTAGCTTATTACAACGCTAAGTGCTCGTTAACTTAATGCTGGAGCTGAAAGAGAAATACGACATTAATATTGAAGGTGTTAAAGATTAGGACGATAATTTGCTTTGGGGTGGAATTGGGGAGTGAAGTCGATATTAATAATAATTATAATGATAAAAAATGCGCTACTATGACTACTACTACTACTACTAATAATAATAATAATAATAATCATCATCATCTCTGGGTATAGTAATGGTAATAATAGTGTGTAATTAATCACAAGAATTAGTTACATATAGCGATGAGTTCGTTTGTAATTATATAGACCCTTTAACACACAAACAAATGGTAGTTGAAATTGTGTGCACAAAGAGGAGGTCCGTGCCTGAGTACACCACACTACCGCGGCACTGTACGTGCTGACAGATCACAACTGATATTTACATTTAAATGAACTTTGCATAAAAATACTGAATGGGAACCTGACATGCACGTCCAGCCATTGTTGTTGTGACGTGATTTATGTGGATTATTTTTCAATGTTGTTAAAGCGTTTATTTATCTACAGTGTGCGGGGGGGGGAGGAGGGGGTCACTCCTTGTATGTTTGTTTGGAATTAAATTATCATAAGACGGATTTCAACGGCTAACATCAAAGTTAGATTATAGGTTAGATTATATATTCGTCGATATTTAATATAATTTTGAAGAAGGTTGCAATAAAGTGAACTGGATAGATGTAATAAAACTTGGTAGGTGGGTGTAATGCTGCTGAATTAAGAAGTGATAAAGGCTATGTGAGTATATATGAAAGGCTCTAGGTCACGGCTCTAGGTCACGGGACTAGGTTTACGGTTTTAGTTCACGGCTCTAGGTCACGGCTCTAGGTCACGGGACTAGGTTTCCGGTTCTAGTTCACGGCTCTAGGTCCTGGCTCAAGGTCACGGTTCTAGGTTTGGGTTCCCAGTTCACGGCTCTAGGTCACGGGGCTAGGTTTACGGTTCTAGTTCACGGCTCTCAGGTCACGGCTCTAGGTCAGTTTTGGTTCTAGTTCACGGACTAGGGTTCACGGCTCTAGGTCACAGATGTAGGTCCTGGCTCAAGGTCACGGTTCTAGGTTACGGACCAGGGTCACGGCACGGGCACGCCCCCAGGGTCACGGCTCTAGGTCACGGCTCTAGGTCACGGCCAAGGTCACGGCTCTCTCACGGTTCTAGGCCACGATGCAAAGTCACGGCTCCAGCCTGCGGGCCACACTCAGGGTCACGGCTGGGTTGGGCGGATTATGTCACGGATATATGTCACGGATCTTGGTCACGGCTCTAGGACACAGCCCTAGGTCACGGTTCAAGGTCACGGCTCTAGGTCACGGGTTTAGGTCACGGATCTAGGTCACAGTTCAAGGTCACGACTCTGTCACAGTTCAAGGTCAAAGTTCTAGATCAAAACTCTAGGTGACGGCTCTAGGTCACGGCTCTAGGTCACGGTTCAAGGTCACGGTTCAAGGCAAGGTTCTAGGTCACGGCTCTAGGTCACGGCTCTAGGTCACGGATCTAGGTCACAGCTCCAGGTCACGACTCTGTCACGGTTCAAGGTCAAAGTTCTAGATCAAAACTCTAGGTCACGGCTCAAGGTCACGGTTCAAGGCAAGGCTCTAGGTCACGGCTCTTTGTCACGGCTCTAGGTCACGGCTCTAGGTCACGGCTCTAGGTCAAAGACTTTCGACGAAATACCTCATTATCGGGTGGACAGTTTAATTTAACTTTGCCAAAAAATTGGATAATGTCTCCTCATAACCCCACCCTTCCTCTCCTTTACCTTACCTTCCCCCTCTCTCCCTCTCCCCCTCTCTCTTCCCTCTTTCCCTCTCCCTTCCCTCTCTCCCTCCTCTCTTTCCTTTTCCATTTCTCCTTCTCCCTCCCCCTCCCTTTATTCCCTCTCCCTTCTCTCCCACCCCTTCCTCTCCCCTTCCTCTCTCCTTCTCCCTCTTCTCCCTTCCCCTCTGCCATCCCCCTATCCATCCCCTTTCTCCTTCTCCCTCCTCTCCCTGCCCCTCCCTTTCTCCCTCCCTTCTTTCCCACCCCTTTCCCCTACCCTCTATCCCATCCCCTTTCTCCTTTTCCCTCTTCCTTCCCTTTCCCTCCTTCCCCTTTCTCCTCCACTCCCCCCCCGTTCTTCCTCCACTCGGCCTCCCTTCTTCTTTCACTCAATAAAATTATTATTATTATTATTATTATTATTATTATTATTATTATTATTATTATTATTATTTCTGCTTCAGTAAAGAGATATAGGAAAGAGGTAATTTTGTCTGTTAAAAAAATAAAAATAAAAAATTCCAAAGGAAACTCAGATCTTTTGGTTTGATATGCAACACACACTAAAAAATTATTGTTTTTTCTCATGTACTGTAGTGTATATTGTTATGGTGATTCCAAAACTTTGATCCCTTTTTTTGGAGAAATTCATAGAACAAAAATTATAAGCCCTTTAAAATTTTAATGATCTATATAAAAATGTTAACCTAACCTACCTAACTTAACCTAACTGGAAACTGACTTAACTATCATAAAATAAAGTATACTGTCTTTCATATTTTAAAGGTTGGATTAAGGACAAATTCACTTAGGTTAATTTATGGTCACAGTTAATTAGTCAAGTCTGACATATTTCTGTTGTACGTATATCACATTTATTGAATATTCATAATTTCATTATCTTTGAATATCCAAGAAATGTAATATAAAAACAATTCACAGTAAAGGTAGTCATACCTGTGATTACTTTCTACAATTATTACATCTAGCTATAATTGAGTGGAGCATCAAGGTGAGTTAGGTAAGATACAAGGAGTTTAAAGATGAAAATGTATTACGGTCTCTCCTCGACTTACGACGGTGTTCCGTCCCGACGACCAGGTCGTAATACCTCAAATATTGTTATTAAATTTTATCATCAATGACTTCTTTTGGTATTAAACAATACAATTTGGTGCTAATTTTTCCTCTTATATAAAGTAGCTTTAGTGTATAGGGTGAAACATCAATCATGAAGTGATTGTCATTAGAACTTTATGGGGTCTGAATTTGTAAAAAAACACAACTAATGTGTTTAATCTACTCATAATCAATTTGGTAAAATGAATGTTTAGGTCATCCACCTCTACTTGGCATTTGAAAAAACATAATTTCAATGTCACCAAACCTAACCTAACCCAACTTAACTAATCTAACATAACCTAACTTAACTGGTAAAAATCGGTCAACTTAAAATCATTAAATTCGCTGGATGGCCAAAAAGATAATAATATCATCAATTCCATTTATTTTAGAAGGACTTATTCATTTTTGTTAAAATCATGGACATACAAAGCCAATATATCTACATTTGATTCTACCAGTGTGAATGGCAAAGTTAATTAATATCACCACTCCAACTGTTGGCCCAAACAAGTCGTAAAGTAGTTCTTTTTTGTAATACATCGAGTCACTAAGGGAATATAAAAATAAAACATGAATTTAGGTCACTGAATTTATCTTATTAGTAGCAAATTGTGGTTAAACTGATGCACAAATGAAACATGCCTGGGAAGTACCTAGCACTAGTTACCTGGCGTATTTGGACTTATTAAAATATGAAATCTCGGCTAATAAGTAATTATACTAAGGAAATAATTATTTTGGTAGTGATGGACTGTTATTAATTGCGCTCATTACGAAAATTGGGTCGATATTAATTCTGATAAAGGACGTCATTCACCATCCCAGAGGAAGCTGTTCTCACCACTCTTCAAATAGACCATTTACGACTTTTTTTTAGTTTAATTTGATTTCAATACATTTCTACACATAAATTAGTTGTATTAGTTATCTTAAAGGCTTACCTTTTATGATGGTTAGGCGAATTTGGAGGATATAAACGGCGCTGTAGAGGCTGGCGGCATTTTTCGTACACAAACATGGACTGCTTTTAAAAAGAACAATACAATTCTGCATGTGCTGTTCTGTATGGAGTATATCGTATAACAAATATTATTCCTTTGCAGATTTATACATTTTATGTCCATCCAAATCAATTTTCTTTCTTTTGGTTTCAAAAATAGTTGCCGGACGAAATTTCCCCATGTTCCAATAACGATGGCTGTCCACGGGTAATGTGAACCTCGTGGAGAACTGAAGTTGTTCCTGGAAATGAAATGGAAGGATGATTTACTAAGTTGATATTGTGTTCTCTATCTCTCTCTTGTGTGTGGTTTTTTTACGGGAATTAGCCAACCCGGGCACAGGTCAAACGACCCACAACGGAGCCTGGGGGGCGAAAAAAAAGAACTTTATTTTTATGAGATTCTGTCTGTTCGTCCATCTTGTGCGGGCAATCAACATGGTAGGTAGTGAGCCGGTCGAGTCTCTGTTGTTTTGACGCTTTTTTTTTTTTAATGCCCCAATTTAAAAGAGTGACTTACAGTAGATGAATTCACCATTTGGGGGTAAGGGTGGGGGGAGTGAGGGTGGGGGATGGGGGTTGGCGGGGTGAGGGTGGAGGGTGGGGGATGAGGGGTGTGGTAATGGAGAAGGTTTAGGTGAGGGAATTTAGTGGACAAAGACTTGAGAATCCAACAGACATATACACAAGATAGTCATACACACACATACATGGCAGTCATATGCACAAGACAGTCATACACACACATACATGGCAGTCATATACACAAGATAGTCATACACACACATACACACCTGAGAGTCATGTACAAGAAGACAAGCCATACACGCCCACATAGCTTGGAATGTTGTACGGAGTGCCCCATTATATCTCTATGTTAATAAACGTCTACTTTTGGAGGTTGACTGCGTAAATATATGAATTATTAAAGAAAAACAGGAAAACAGCCACGTAACATAAATAGACCTTCCAAAAAGTCGATAGTAATTCTGCCTGTGACACGACGAAGTAAGCAATTTCATTCCACCTCCTCCAGTCCTAGATCGAGGCAAGGCCAAGCCAGTTCATCACTTATTAACTAAACTCGGTAGGTAGGTTAGTAGGGTAGGACATCTCGTCTATAACCCTCACCCATCATTCCTCTCACCCATCCTGGGAGGTGGGGACGGTACCATCCGTCAGCCAACAACAGAAGGTACCAAGAACCACTGACTGGGAAGGGTGAGAGGATGAAGGGTGGGGTGTAGTGGTGTGTGCTAAAAAAATAAATAAATAAATAAATAAATAAATAAATAAAATAAAAATAAAAAAATAAAAAAACGAAAAAAAAGTGTAGTGGGTCGTTGCGTTGGGTCGTTGGGTTCGTTGCGGTGGGTCGTTGGGTTCGTTGCGTTGGGTCGTTGGGTTCGTTGCGTTGGGTCGTTGGGTCTGTTGCAAGGTCGTTGGGCTCCGTTGTGTGGGTCGTTGTCTTGGGTTGCGGTTGGGTCGTTGCTGTTGCGTTGCGGTGGGGTCGTTGGGTCTGCTGGTGCTGCGGTGGGTCGCTGGGTTCAAGCGGTGCTGGGTCGTTGGGTTCGTTGCGCTGCGTTGGGTCGTTGGGTCTGTTGCGTTGCGGTGGGTCGCTGGGTTCGTTGCGTTGGGTCGCTGGGTTCGTTGCAAGGGGTCGTTGGGTCTGCTGCGTTGTCGTTGGGTCTTCGTTGCGCTGCGTTGTCGTTGGGTTCGTTGCGTTGCGGTGGGTCGTTGTCTGCTTGCAAGCAATGTTGCCCAGTTGCGTTGGGTCGTTGGGTTCGTTGCGTTGGGTCGTTGGGTTCGTTGCGGTGGGTTCGTTGCGTTGCGTTGGGTCGTTGGGTTCGTTGCGTTGCGTTGGGTCGTTGGGTTCGTTGCGGTGGGTCGTTGGGTTCGTTGCGTTGCGGTGGGTCGTTCGATTCTTTTGGTGTTTTTTTAACTTAAATGATTAATATAATTGAGAATAATAATTAGAACATTTATAATTACTGTAATTCCTGGTCATTTGTCAACAACATCAGAATTGAGACAGCACAAATAATACGTCATAAAATAGGGTAGTGTTGGGTAGGGTGGTGTAGGGTGGTGTATTGGGGGTGTAGGACATCCTGACTATAACCACCCACCCACACCCATCATCCTCTCACCCATCCTGGGAGGTACCAAGAACCACCGACTGGGAAGGGTGAGAGGATGAAGGGGTGGGTGGGGTGAGAGGGATGATGGGGAGTGGGGGATGAGGAGAGGGAATCCACATCCTTCCCAGGGTGTAGTATGGGGTATGGTGGTGTAGTATGGGGTATGGTGGTGTAGGGTGGTGTACGGTAAGGTATCAGGACCCACCGACTGGGAAGTGTGTGTGTAGGGTGGTGTAGTGGGTGGTGTAGTGTGGGGTATGGTGGTGTAGTGAGGGTGTAGTGGGTGGTGTAGTATGGGGTATGGTGGTGTAGGGTGGTGTACGGTAAGGTATCAGGACCCACCGACTGGGAAGTGTGTGTGTAGGGTGGTGTAGTGGGTGGTGTAGTGTTGGGTATGGTGGTGTAGTGGGGGTGTAGTGGGTGGTGTAGTATGGGGTATGGTGGTGTAGGGTGGTGTACGGTAAGGTATCAGGACCCACCGACTGGGAAGTGTGTGTGTAGGGTGGTGTAGTGTGGGGTATGGTGGTGTAGTGAGGGTGTAGTGGGTAGTGTATGGGGTGTGTGTAGGTGGTGCATGGTAGGCATTGCACCCACCTGACTGGGAAGTGTGTAGTAGTAGTGTGGGGTATGGTGGTGTAGTGAGGGTGTAGTGGGTGGTGTAGTATGGGGTATGGTGGTGTAGGGTGGTGTACGGTAAGGTATCAGGACCCACCGACTGGGAAGTGTGTGTGTAGGGTAGTGTAGTGTGGGGTATGGTGGTGTAGTGGGGGTGTAGTGGGTAGTGTAGTATGGGGTATGGTGGTGTAGGGTGGTGTACGGTAAGGTATCAGGACCCACCGACTGGGGAGTGTGTGTGTGTAGGGTGGTGTAGTGGGTGGTGTAGTGTGGGGTATGGTGGTGTAGTGGGGGTGTAGTGGGTAGTGTAGTATGGGGTATGGTGGTGTAGGGTGGTGTACGGTAAGGTATCAGGACCCACCGACTGGGAAGGGTGTGGAATCCCCCCATCCCCCATCCACACCCATCCTGGGAGGTGGAGAATGGCACCATCCGGTAGTTGGCAACGGAAGGTATCAGGACCCACCTACTGGGAAGGGTGTGGAATCCCCCCATCCCCCATCCACACCCATCCTGGGAGGTGGAGAATGGTACCATCCGGTAGTTGGCAACGGAAGGTATCAGGACCCTCCGACTGGGAAGGGTGTGGAATCCCCCCATCCCCCATCTATCTGTGTCTCTGTGTCTGACTGTTTCTGCCAGTCTGTCTCACAATATCGATCTGTCTGTCTTTCTGATTTTCTGCCTCTGTTTTTCTGTCTGTCTGTCTCTTTCGTCTATATGTTAGTCTATGTCGCCGTCTCTGTTTCTGTCTGTTCCTCTATTTCTCCGTCTGTCTGTCTGTCAGTTGTCTGCTTGTGTCTGCGACAAACAGACAGACAGGCAGACAGAAAGAAACGGACACAGAGACCAACAGACAGACAGAGATTCCTACAAGTTGTTATTATTTCTTCTTTTACCAAAGTGTTCCTGTTGCTTAACAACTCAATCAGATACGTTATGGTTACGTGGTGAGTCAAGGGACAGTTGTCTATTTCAGTTTGGGTGACAGCGGTCGAGCCTGAGAAGAGCGCCGGACCTTCTTATTTACGGCGATTCCTTCTTTATCTTGAGTTATTAGCCAAGATTGTCTGTCTCTCCCTGTCTGCCTCTGACTGTCTGTCTGTCTCCGCTCGTCTGTTTGTCTGTCTGTATGTCTTTTCTGTCTGTGTCTTTCGGTGTGTTTGTCCGTTTGTCTGACGGTTTCTGTCTGTTTCTGTGTGTCTGTCTGTTTAATGTCTGTCTGTCTGTGTCCGTCCGTCTGTCTGTTTTTCTAACTGTCTCTGTTTGTCTGTCTGTCTACAAATCCTCCCTAAGGAATCCTATCCTATAAATCAACATACCCGACCACCGCCCCCCCCCGCCCCCCAACAAAAAATAAATAAATAATTAACAAAACAAAAATAAATAAATAAATTAATAAATAAAAAAATAAAAAATAAAATAAAATAATAAATAAATACAATAAAATAAAATACCAACCAACCTCCAAACACAGCAACACCCCCCCTCCCCCCCAGACAAAGCCGCACAGAAATACTTACAATTCTCTATACCCAACCTCAGCGACAACCCTCTCAATAAAAACAACCTAACTCAACAACTCCTTTCAACAAAAAACAGACAGACAGACAGAGAGACAGAACAGACAGCCAGAGACCGACACAGTGGAAAGACAGAGAGGCTGAGACAGAGAGGCTGAGACAGAACGAGACAAACACAGACACAGACAGACAGTGACAGACATTGTAAAAATAGACTGGCAGACAGAGACAGACTGACGGACAGACAAACAGAGATACAAAGACAGACAGAGACTGAGAGACAGACGGACAGAGACAGTTAGACAAACTAACTCTACCAAAGCACCAATCACCTACTGCGGCACCAAGAGACGCCAACCCCAGTGAATAGAAACCCTCCTCCTGGTGTACATTAACACAGTATAACCTTTTTCTTCTATATTTTAAATTTATTTCTGTTCC
>NW_024729954.1:0-13683 GCF_018991925.1 Homarus americanus | reverse complement strand
ACATAAGGCATCTGCTGTAGTAATGTACCTTGCCTTCGGGTCCACACTGCGTATAGCGGTGAAGGGTGTCGGTGAAGGGTGGGTCGGGCGGGAAACTTGGCTATTCAGCTTGGTGAGGTCGACGGTGATACGAACTCCAGTAATGTTCTTGGAGACTGCTACCATGGGGTGACACCAATCCGAGGGGTCGTCACCAGCAGGCTTAATGATCCCCTGGGCTACCATAGAGTCGAGTTCCTTCTTAACTTGGCTCTGGAAAGCGAAGGGTATCTGTCGCGGTGTGTGGATGGCGAAAGGTACTGCGTCATCCTTCAGGTGTATTCTCATGGGGGAGCCAGCCATTGGCTTGAGTGGAGCTGTCTTGAGGTCCTCCTTGGAAACCAGCACGTCCTTGAATTGCAGTAGGAAGAACTCCCTGGCTGCAGAAGGTGACGTATTGGGTGGGAGGGGCAGCTCCTTGCACCTGTTGACATGTTTTATTTCCAGAATTGTCTTAGGGAAGTCTGGAGATATTATGGCCAACTCTTGACAGTGGCCATAAGACAGTAGTGGCATCTGAACACCTTTGTGGACCTGAATCCTGGCAGAACATGACTGCTTACCTAGGGTAAGGGTAGCCTGAAATGTACCCAGAGCAGGTGCCATTGTAGAACCGTCTGCGGTGAGCGTTGTAGAAGTTGACGGTGGTTGCAAACTGCTCCTAGGTATCCCCAGAATGTCGAGGTGTCTTGTGCCGATGACTGTGACGTCCGCACCTGTGTCAGGAAGCATCTGGATACGGGAAGTAACGTCGCCGTATGACAGGTGAACACAGATGGGCTGAGGTGTCTTGCTGACAGGGGAAGAAGAGGATCCCACGCGACGACAGCGCTTGTTCTTCGCCGCCTGAGACTTGCAAGTAGTATCATTCTTCTTCTTTGACTGACAGCATTTGTCATAGTGTCCAATGCGGCTACAGGAGTGGCACTGAACGTTGTTGGCAGGGCACTTCAGTGTCCTAGCCCAATGACCACGACGGCCACAGTTATTGCAGGTGCTGTCAGCGGCAGGGCATTCAGAACCATGCCGACGAGCACAATACTGGCAGGAATGACCTGGCGTCGAAGTCTGAAGTGATGCTGAAGATTGATGCGAAGCTGAAGTCGGATGTGAAGCTGAAGTCGGATGTGAAGCTGAAGTCGGATGTGAAGCTGAAGTCCGGTCACGTCCTTTCTTCTTCTTATATGCGGAGATGGCACACAGCTGGTTAGATGGAGCACGAATGGCAGAAGTCGCACTTCTGGTGGCTTCGTAAGAGCGGCAGGTGGTGACAACATCCTGTAGAGAAGAGGCAGTGTCGAGGGAGATAAGCTTCTGAATTAGCTCTTCGTCCCGCACGCCCATGAGGATAATCATCTTCAGCTGTGTTTCCTCACAAGTCAACGAGTTCCCAGGACAAACGTCAACCTCCTCAGCGATGCGTCTGAGTCGTACGTAAAAATCGGCAAACGACTCACCCTCCAGCTGCTTACAACTGAGAAGTTCTCTCCTACGGAGAGCTTTGTTGCGGAGACCCTTGATATGCGTCTGTAAAGCATCCAAGACGTCCTTCACAGTCTTGTCTGTGTCGTGGGGAATTTGCAGGGTGTGCTCCAGGATACGTTGCGTCTCTAGGGTGAGACACATCCTCATCTGGATCAGCTGTTTCTCCCTAGGCAACCTCGATAAATCGACCATCATCGAATAATCGTCCCACCTCCGACGCCATTCACGGAATACCTGGAACGAGGCATCAGCTTGGAGTGGCGGTGGACTCTGAGCGAGTGCTTTCTGTCGGGGGGGGGCAAAGAAGTTGAAGAGGACCCTGCAGGTGCACCTGTGGACGAAGAGGCAGGTGTAGTAGCTGCTTGAAGGGTAACAGGTGCCAACAACTCGATAATGGCACTGAATCTGGCATTTTCTTGTGACGTCTGTGATCCTCTTCACGTCTTCGTTCATCGTCTTCCTGTCGCCTCCTGATGTCGTCTTGTCGTCGGTTTTCTTCCAAAAACTGAATTAAATGAAGGAAGTCGACACCTGTGGCAGATTGCGGACGTGTGTAGTGGGGGCTAAGGGTGGGTGGGGCCGCTTGATCCACTTTCCGCTCCACTTGGAGTCCACTTACTGCACCGACATCCGTCTGAAGTTGGGCTTGTTGGGTATCTGAAGAAAACCCAATAAATTCCTGATCTTCCATAGGGCCTGGTTTATTTCTCTCACAATTACTGTAATTAATAAGTGAGCAGAAAAGCAATCGTCTTTAAATGGAAGACATCTGCGAGCGTCTGTGAGTGTGTGTGTGTGTGCGTTCGTTCGTGCGTGTACTCGAGGCAGGCTGGCGAGCGAGCGGCTGGCTGGCTGGCTCACGCCAGTGACAGTCGAGGAATGAACGGGGGAGGATGTCAAAACTTGAGCTCTCCCATAGGTCTTAAATAGGCTTCCCTCTTTTGTAAAAAGTGTAGGAACACAGGGAAACACTTTAAAGACACTAAAGGGCACACACAACACTGAAAAAGCACTTCACAACACTGCACTGTAAATCCAGGAATATCTTGTAGAGGTAGCGCCGAGGTCCACTCGACAAGGGAAGTTGACAAGATGGCGGCTCCGAGAGAGATTCTGTGTCCACTCCAATTCTGAATAATGTGATGTCCCAGCTAAACACTACGCCATGTGGGAGAGACTTAGGTGATCCTTATAATCAGGGGTGAAGGAAACACACTGATGTCAAGTTCGTAAGTTCTATTTCTGGGACAAACACACAAAAGGAATTAAGACAGGGGAAACAGCGTCCTGTCTTGGAATCTCTCCGGGGATCTCTCTCTGCGCATGCGCGTACAGCGCGCATGTGCCTAAAACATGAACTAACATTCAGTGACAAAAGGGAGTATGATTATAACATATAATACAGAGACCTGAATCAATAATGGTAAATAGTACAGTTACATATTACAGCAATATTCGTCAAATATATCCACAATCACCACCATGGGAGTGTGTGTACCAGGGAGCGGTAGGATCACCATCACCACCGTGGGAGTGTGTGTGTACCAGGGAGCGTTAGGTTCACCGCCATGTGAGTGTGTGTACCAGGGAGCGTTAGGTTCACCATCACCACCGTGGGAGTGTGTGTACCACGGAGGGTTAGGTTCACCATCACCACCGTGGGAGTGTGTGTACCAGGGTGTGTTAGGTTCACCATCACCACCGTGGGAGTGTGTGTACCAGGGAGCGTTAGGTTCCCCATCACCACCGTGGGAGTGTGTGTACCAGGGAGCGTTATGTTCACCATCACCATCATGGGAGTGTGTGTACGAGGAAGTGTTAGGTTCACCATCACCACCGTGGGAGTATGTGTACCAGGGAGCGTTAGGTTCACCATCACCACCGTGGGAGTGTGTGTACCAGGGAGTGTTAGGTTCACCATCGTGGGTGTCTGTGTGCCAGGGAGCGTTAGGTTTACCATCACCCCCGTGGGAGTGTGTGTACCAGGGAGCATTAGGTTTACCATCACCACCGTGGGAGTGTGTGTACCAGGGAGCATTAGGTTCACCATCACCACCGTGGGAGTGTGTGTACCAGGGAGCGTTAGGTTCACCGTCACCACCGTGGGAGTGTGTGTACCAGACAGCGTTAGGTTCACCATCACTACCGTGGGAGTGTGTGTACCAGGGAGTGTTTGTCCACCATCCTGGGTGTCTGTGTGCTTAGGATAGTCCACCATCACCACTGTGGAGGTGTGTGTACCAGGGATTGTTAGGGTTCACTGTCACCACCAGGAGTGTGTGTGTACTGGGGAGTGTTAGGGTTCACCAACACCACCGTGGAGGTGTGTGTACCAGGAGCGTTAGGTTCACCTCATCACCACCGTGGGAGTGTGTGTACCAGGGAGCATTAGTTTCACCATCACCACTGTGGGAGTGTGTGTACCAGATAGCGTTAGGTTCACCATCACCACCATGGGAGTGTGTGTACCAGGGAGCGTTAGGATCACCAACACCACTGTGTGAGTGTGTGTGTACCAGGGAACATTAGGTTCACCGCCATGTGAGTGTGTGTACAAGGGAGCGTTAGGTTCACCATCACCACCGTGGGAGTGTGTGTAAGAGGGAGCATTAGGTTCACCATCACCACCGTGTGAGTGTGTGCACCAGGATTGTTAGGGTTCACTATCACCACTGTGGGAGTGTGTGTACTAGGGAGCGTTAGGGTTCCTCATCACCACCGTGGGAGGTAAAATTAGGAGGTTATGTTCACCATCACCATCGTAGGAGTGTGCATTGAGAAGCAGCAGTTCACCATCACTCACCGTGGGAGTGTGTGTACCACGGAGGTTAGGGTTCACCATCGTGGGTGCTCCTGTGTGCCAGGGAGCGTTAGGTTTACCATCACCCCCGTGGAGTGTGTGTACTAGGAGCGCAGTTCACCACCACGGGAGTACACGTGGGAGCTGCTAGGGGTTCACCTTCACCACCGAGGGAGTGTGTGTACCAGGGAGCGTTAGGTTCACCTTCACCACCGTGGGAGTGTGTATACCAGGGAGCGTTAGGTTCACCATCACCAACGTGAGAGTGTGTGTATCAGGGAATGTTAAGTTCACCATCGCCACCGTGGGAGTGTGTGCACCAGGGAGCGTTAGGTTCACCATCACCACCGTGGGAGTGTGTACCAGGGAGCATTAGGTTCATCATCACCACTGTGGGAGTGTGTGTACCAGGCAGCGTTAGGTTCACCATCACCAACGTGGGAGTGTGTGTACCAGGGAGCGTTAGGGTCACCATCACCATCGTAGGAGTGTGTGTATAAGGGAGCGTTAGGTTCACCATCACCATCGTGGGTGTCTGTGTGCCAGGGAGAGTTAGGTTTGCCATCACCCCCGTGGGAATGTGTGTACCAGCGAGCGTTAGTTTCACTGTCACCACCGTGGGAGTGCGTGTACCAGGGAGCGTTAGGTTCACCATCACCACCGTGGGAGTGTCTGTACCAGGTTGCATTAGGATCACCATCACCACCGTGGGAGTGTGTGTGTACCAGGGAGCGTTAGGTTCACCGCCGTGTGAATGTGTGTACCAGGGCGCGTTAGGTTCATCATCACCACCGTGGGAGTATGTGTATCACGGTGCGTAAGGTTCACCATCACTACCGTGGTAGTGTGTGTACCAGGGAGTGTTAGGATCACCATCGTGGGTGTCTCTGTGCTAGGGAGAATTAGGTTCACCATCACCACCGTGGGAGTGTACCAGGGGCATTAGGCTCACCATCACCACCCACAGGGTGTGTACTGCCAGGGAATGTTGGGTTCATCACTACCGTGGTAGTGTGTGTACCAGGGAGTGTTAGGATCACCATCGTGGGTGTCTCTGTGCTAGGGAGAATTAGGTTCACCATCACCACCGTGGGAGTGTGTGTACCAGACAGCGTTAGGTTCACCATCACCACCGTGGGAGTGTGTGTACCAGGGAGCATTTGGTTCACCATCACCACCGTGAGAGTGTGTGTACCAGGGAGCGTTAGGTTCACCATCACCACCGTGGGAGTGTGTGAACCAGGGAGCGTTAGGTTTACCAACACCAACGTGGGAGTGTGTGTGCCAGGGAGTGTTAGGTTCACCGCCGTGGGAGTGTGTGTACCAGGGAGCGTTAGGTTTACCATCACCACACTGGGAGTGTGTCTACAAGGGAGCGTTAGGTTCACCATCACCACCAAGGGAGTGTGTGTACCAGGGAGTGTTAGGTTCACCGTCACAACCATGGGCGTGTGTGTACCAGGGAGCGTTAGGTTCACCATCACCACCGTTGGAGTGTGTGTACCAGGGAGCGTTAGGTTCACCATCGTGGTTGTCTGTGTACCAGGGAGCTTTAGGTTCACCATCACCACCGTGGGAGTGTGTGAACCAAGGAGCGTTAGGTTCACCATCACCACCGTGGGAGTGCGTGTACCAGGGAGCTTTAGGTTCACCATCACCACCGTGGGGAGTGTGTGCCCAAGGGACCGTTGGGTTTACCATCACCACCATGGGAGTGGTATTGTACCAGGGAGCAGTAGGATCACCATCACCACCGTGGGTGTGTGTGTACCGGGGAGCGTTAGGGTTCACCGCCATGTGAGGTGTGTGTACCAGGGGAGCGTTTGGTTCACCATCACAACCGTGTGTGTGTACCACGGAGGGTTAGGTTCACCATCACCACCGTGGGAGTGTGTGTACCAGGGTGTGTTAGGTTCACCATCACCACCGTGGGAGTGTGTGTACCAGGGAGCGTTAGGTTCCCCATCACCACCGTGGGAGTGTGTGTAATGAGAAGTGTTAGGGTTCACCATCACCATCGTGGGAGTGTGTGTACCACGGAGCGTTAGGTTCACCATCACCACCGTGGGAGTGTGTGTTACAGGGAACGTTAGGTTCACCATCACCACCGTGGGAGTGTGTATCCCAGGCAGCGTTAGGTTCACCATCACCACCGTGGGAGTGTGTGTACCAGGGAGCATTAGGTTCGCCATCAGTACCGTGGGAGTGTGTGCACCAGGGAGCGTTAGGTTCACCATTACCACCGTAGGAGTGTGTGTACCAGGGAGCGTTGGGTTCACCATCATCACCTTGGGAGTGTGTGTACCAGGGAGGGTTAGGTTCACCGTCACCACCGTGGGAGTGTGTGTACCAGGGAGCGTTAGGTTCACGGTCACAACCATGGGCGTGTGTGTACCAGGGAGCGTTAGGTTCACCATCACCACCGTGTGGGTGTGTACCAGGAAGCGTTAGTTTCACCATCACCACCGTCGGAGTGCGTGTACCAGGGAGGGTTAGCTTCACCATCACCACCGTGGGAGTGTGTGTACCTTGGAGCGTTTGGTTCACCATCACCACCATGGAAGTGTGTGTACCAGGGAGCGTTAGGTTCACCATCACCACCGTGGGAGTGTGTGTTCCAGATAGCGTTAGGTTCACCATCACCACCGTGGGAGTGTGTGTACCAGGAAGCGTTAGTTTCACCATCATTGGGTGTCTGGCCAATCCAGGGGCGTTGGGTTCACCATCACCACCGTGGGGTGTGTGTGTTCCAGGGCGTTGGGTTCGCCATCACCACAGCAGGGAGTGTGTGTCCCAGGGAGCGTTAGGTTCACCATCACCACCTTGCGAGTGTGTGTACCAGGGAGGATTAGGTTCACCATCCCCACCGTGGGAGTGTGTGTACCAGGGAGCGTTAGGTTCACCACCGTGGGAGTGTGTGTGTTCCAGGGAGCATTAGGTTCACCACTGTGGGAGTGTGTGTACCAGGGAGCATTATGTTCACCATCAACACCATGGGAGTGTATGTAAGAGGGAGCATTAGGTTCACTATCACCACCTTGAGCGTGTGTGCACCAGGGAGCGTTAGGTTCACCATCACCAACGTGGGAGTGTGTGTACCAGGGAGCGTTAGGTTCACCAGCACCACCGTGGGAGTGTATGTACCCAGGGAGCGTTAGGTTCACCATCACCACCACCGTTGGGAATGTGTGTACCAGGGAGCGTTAGGTTCTCGATCACCACCGTGTGGGTGTGTACCAGGAAGCGTTAGATTCACCATCACCACCCTGGGAGTGCGTGTACCAGGGAGGGTTAGCTTCACCATCACCACCGTGGGAGTGTGTGTACCTTGGAGCGTTTGGTTCACCATCACCACCGTGGAAGTGTGTGTACCAGGGAGCGTTAGGTTCACCATCACCACCGTGGGAGTGTGTGTACCAGATAGCGTTAGGTTCACCATCACCACCGTGGGAGTATGTGTACCAGGAAGCGTTAGGTTCACCATCGTGGGTGTCTGTGTACCAGGGAGCGTTAGGTTTACCATCACCACCGTGGGAGTGTGTGTACCAGGGAGCATTAGGTTCACGGTCACCACCGTGGGAGTGTGTGTACCATTGAGCGTTAGGTTCACCTTCACCACCGTGGGAGTGTGTGTGTACCAGGGAGCATTATGTTCACCATCAACACCATGGAGTGTGTGTAAGAGGGAGCATTAGGTTCACTATCATCACCGTGAGAGTGTGTGCACCAGGAGCATTAGGTTCACCCATCACCACCGTGGGAGTGTGTGTGTACCCAGGAGCGTTAGGTTCACCAGCACCACCGTGGAGCGTATGTACCAGGGAGCGTTAGGTTCACCATCACCACCTTGGCGAAAGTGTGTGTACTAGAGGGTTAGGTTCACCATCACCACCGTGGGAAATGTGTACCAGGGAGCGTGAGGTTCACCAACGTGTGGGAGTGTGTGTAAATTAGGAGCATTAGGTTCACCACTGTGGGAGTGTGTGTACCAGGGAGCATTATGTTCACCATCAACACCATGGGAGTGTGTGTAAGAGGGAGCATTAGGTTCACCATCACCACCGTGAGAGAGTGTGCACCAGGGAGCGTTAGGTTCACCGTCACCACCGTGGGAGTGTGTGTACCAGGGAGCGTTAGGTTCACCATCACCACCGTGGGAGTGTGTGTACCAGATAGCGTTAGGTTCACCTTCACCACCGTGGGAGTGTGTGTACCAGGTAGCGACAGGTTCACCATCACCACCATGCGAGTGTGTGTACCATGGAGCATGAGGTTCACCATCACCACCGTGGGAGTGTATGCACCAGGGAGCATTAGGTTCACCATCACCACCGTGGGAGTGTGTGTACCAGGGAGCGTTAGGTTCACCATCACCACCTTGCGAGTGTGTGTACCAGGGAGGGTTAGGTTCACCATCACCACCGTGGGAGTGTGTGTACCAGGGAGCGTTAGGTTCACCACCGTGGGAGTGTGTGTGTACCAGGGAGCATTAGGCTCACCACCGTGGGAGTGTGTATACCAGGGAGCATTATGTTCACCATCAACACCATGGGAGTGTGTGTAAGAGGGAGCATTAGATTCACCATCACCACCGTGAGAGTGTGTGCACCAGGGAGCATTAGGTTCACCATCACCACTGTGGGAGTGTGTGTACCAGGGAGCGTTAGGTTCACCATCACCACCGTGGGAGTGAGTGTACCAGGGAACGTTAGGTTCACCATCACCACCGTGGGAGTGTGTGTACCATGGAGCGCTATGTTCCCCATCACCACCGTGGGAGTGTGTGTACCAGGGAGCGATAGGTTCACCATCACCACCGTGGGAGTGTGTGTACCAGGGAGCGTTAGGTTCACCATTACCACCGTAGGAGTGTGTGTACCAGGGAGCGTTAGATTCACCATCACCACCTTGGGAATGTGTGTACCAGGAAGCGTTAGGTTCACCATCGTGAGTGTCTGTGTACCAGGGAGCGTTAGGTTCACCATCACCACCGTGGGAGTGTGTGTACCAAGGAGCGTTAGGTTCACCATCACCACCGTGGGAGTGTGTGTAAGAGGGTAAGATGGAGCATTAGGTTCACTATCACCACCGTGAGAGTGTGTGCACCAGGGAGCATTAGGTTCACCATCACCACCGTGGGAGTGTGTGTACCAGGGAGCGTTAGGTTCACCAGCACCACCGTGGGAGTGTGTGTGTACCAGGGAGCGCTAGGTTCACCATCACCACCGTGGGAGTGTGTGTACCAGGGAGCGTTAGGTTCACCATCACCACCTTGGGAGTGTGTGTACCAGGGAGGGTTAGGGTTCACTCATCACCACCGTGGGAGTGTGTGTACGAGGGAGCTTAAGTTTCACCACTGTGGGAGTGTGTGTACCTTGAGCGTTTGTTCACTCATCACTACCGTGGAAGTGTGTACTAGGGAGCGTTAGGTTCACCATCACCACCGTGGGAGTGTGTGTACCAGATAGCGTTAGGTTCACCATCACCACCGTAGGAGTGTGTGTACCAAGGAGCGTTAGGTTCACCATCACCACCGTGGGAGTGTGTGTACCAGGGAGCGTAAGGTTCACCATCACCACCGTGGGAGTGTGTGTACCAGGGAGCGTTAGGTTCACCATCACCACCTTGCGAGTGTGTGTACCAGGGAGGATTAGGTTAACCATCCTCACCGTGGGAGTGTGTGTATCAGGGAGCGTTAGGTTCACCACCGTGGGAGTGTGTGTGTACCAGGGAGTATAAGGTTCACCACTGTGGGAGTGTGTGTACCAGGGAGCATTATGTTCACCATGAACACCATGGGAGTGTGTGTAAGAGGGAGCATTAGGTTCACTAACACCACCGTGAGAGTGTGTGCACCAGGGAGCATTAGGTTCACCATCACCACCGTGGGAGTTTGTGTACCAGGGAGTTTTAGGTTCACCAGCACCACCGTGGGAGTGTGTGTACCAGGGAGCGTTAGGTTTACCATCACCACACTGGGAGTGTGAGTACCAGGGGGCGCTAGGTTCACCATCATCGGTGTCTGTGAACGAGGGAGCGTTAGGTTCACCATCACCACCGTGGGAGTGTGTGCACCAGGGAGCGTTAGGTTCACCGTCACCACCTTGGGAGTGTGTGTACCAGGGAGCGTTAGGTTCACCATCACCACCGTGGGAGTGTGTGTACCAGATAGCGTTAGGTTCACCATCACCACCATGGGAGTGTGTGTACCATGGAGCATGAGGTTCACCATCACCACCGTGGGAGTGTATGTACCAGGGAGCGTTAGGTTCATCATCACCACCGTGGGAGTGTGTGTACCAGGGAGCGTTAGGTTCACCATCACCACCTTGTGAGTGTGTGTACCAGGGAGGGTTAGGTTCACCATCACCACTGTGGGAGTGTGTGTACCAGGGAGCGTTAGGTTCACCACCGTGGGAGTGTGTGTGTACCAGGGAGCATTTGGTTCACCACCGTGGGAGTGTGTATACTAGGGAGCGTTAGGTTCACCATCACCACCGTGGGAGTGTGTGTACCAGATAGCGTTAGGTTCACCTTCACCACCGTGGGAGTGTGTGTACCAGGTAGCGACAGGTTCACCATCACCACCATGGGAGTGTGTGTACCATGGAGCACGAGGTTCACCATCACCACCGTGGGAGTGTGTGTACCAGGAACGTTAGGTTCACCATCACCACTGTGGGAGGTGTGAACTAGATGTTAGGTTCACCATCACCACCTTTGCGAGGGTGTGTACCAGGAGGTTAGGGTTCACCATCACCACCGTGGGAGTGTGTGTACCAGGGAGCGTTAGGTTCACCACCGTGGGAATGTGTGTGTACCAGGGAGCATTAGGTTCACCACCGTGGAAGTGTGTGTACCAGGGAGCATTATGTTCACCATCAACACCATGGGAGTGTGTGTAAGAGGGAGCATTAGGTTCACCATCTCCACTGTGAGAGTGTGTGTACCAGGAAGCGTTAGGTTCACCATCACCACCGTGGGAGTGTGTGTACCAGGGAGTGTTAGGTTCACGATCACCACCATGGGAGTGTGTGTACAAGGGAGCGTTAGTTTCACCATTACCACCGTGGAAGTGTGTGTACCAGGGAGCGTTAGGTTCACCATCACCACCGAGGGAGTGTGTGTACCAGGGAGCGTTAGGTTCACCGTCACAACCATGAGCGTGTGTTTACCATGGAGCATTAGGTTCATTATCACCACCGTGGGAGTGTGTGTACCAGGGAGCGTTAGGTTCACCATCACCACCGTGGGAATGTGTGCATCAGGAAGAGTTAGGGTCACCATCACCATTGTGGGAGTGTGTGTACCAAGGAGCGTTAGGTTCACCGCAGTGGGAGTGTGTGTACCAGGGAGCGTTAGGTTCACCATCACTCCCGTGGGAGTGTGTGTACCAGCGAGTGTTAGTTTCACCATCGTGGGTGTCTGTGTACCAGGGAGCGTTAGGTTCAACATCACCACTGTGTGAGTGTGTGTACCAGGGAGCGTTAGGTTCACCGTCACCACCGTGGGAGTGTGTGTGTACCACGGAGCGTTAGGTACACCATCACCACCGTGGGAGTGTTGTGTACCAGGGAGTGTTAGGTTCACCATCACCACCGTGGCAGTGTGTGTACCAGGGAGTGTTAGGTTCACCATCACCACCGTGGGAATGTGTGTACCAGGGAGAGTTAGGGTCACCATCACCATCGTGGGAGTGTGTTTACCAGGGAGCGTTAGGTTCACCATCACCACTGTGGGAATGTGTGTACCAGGGAGAGTTAGGGTCACCATCACCATCGTGGGAGTGTGTGTACCAGGAAGCATAAGGTTCACCACCGTGGGAGTGTGTGTACCAGGAAGCGTAAGGTTCACCACCGTGGGAGTGTGTGTACCACGGAGCGTTAGGTCCACCGCAGTGGGAGTGTGTGTACCAGGGAGTGTTAGTTTCACCATCGTGGGTGTCTATGTACCAGGAAGCATTAGGTTCACCATCACCACTGAGTGAGTGTGTGTACCAGGGAGCGTTAGGTTCACCGTCACCACCGTGGGAGTGTGTTAACCAAGGAGCGTTAGGTACACCATCACCACCGTGGGAGTGTGTGTACCAGGGAGTGTTAGATTCACCATCACCCCCGTGGGAGTGTGTGTACCAGGGAGCATTAGGTTCACCATCACCACCGTGAGAGTGTGTGTTCAATGGAGCGTTAGGTTCACCGTCACCACCGTGGGAGTGTGTGTACCAGGGAGCGTTAGGTTCACCATCACCACCTTAGGAGTGTGTGTACCAGGGAGATTTAGGGTCACCATCACCATCGTGGGAGTGTGTACCAGGGATGTTAAGTTCTCCGCCGTGGAGTGTGTGTACCAGGGAGCGTTAGGGTTCACCGCAGTGAGTGTGTACCAGGAGCGTTAGGGTTCACCATCGCCACTGTGGGAGTGTGTGTGTACCAGGAGTGTTAGTTTCACCATCGTGGGTGTCTGTGTACCAGGGGAGCGTTAGGTTCACCTCATCACCACCGAGGGCGTTGTGTGCACGAGGGAGCGTTAGGTTCACTCACACCATAGAGTGTGTGTACCAGGAGCGTTAGTTTCATTATCACCACCGTGGAGTGTGTACCAGAGACCGTTAGGTCATCTCACCACCGAGTGTGTGTACCAGGAGCGTTAGGTTCACCATCACCACTGTGGAATGCACATATATTTAGGTTCACCATCACTCAATGTGGTAGTGTGTGTTCAATGGAGCGTTAGGTTCACCGTCACCACCGTGGGAGTGTTTGTACCAGGGAGCGTTAGGTTCACCATCACCACCTTGTGAGTGTGTGTACCAGGGAGATTTAGGGTCACCTTCACCATCGTGGGAGTGTGTGTACCTGGGAGCGTTAAGTTCACCGCCGTGGGAGTGTGTGTACAAGGGAGCGTTAGGTTCACCGCAGTGGGAGTATGTGTACCTAGGAGCGTTAGGTTCACCATCACCACCGTGGGAGTGTGTATACCAGGGAGTGTTAGGTTCACCATCGTGGGTGTCTGTGTACCAGGAGCGTTATGTTCACCATAACGGTTCGAGGGCGTGTGTGCACGAGGGAGCGTTAGGTTCACCGTCACCACCATATGAGTGTGTGTACCAGGGAGCGTTAGTTTCACCATCACCACCGTAGGAATGTGTGTACCAGGGAGAGTTAGGGTCACCATCGTGGGTGTCTGTGTACCAGGGAGCTTTAGGTTGACCATCACCACCGTGGGAGTGAGTACCAGGGAGCGTTATGTTCACCATAACGATCGAGGGCGTGTGTGCACGAGGGAGCGTTAGTTTCACCATCACCAGCGTGGGAGTGTGTGTACCAGGGAGCGTTAGGTTCACCATCACCACCGTGGGA